>NW_027185697.1:2642752-2668095 GCF_028583685.1 Petaurus breviceps papuanus | reverse complement strand
TCCTTCTTTCCTTCCTTCCTTTCTTCCTTCCTTTCTTCCTTCCTTCCTTCCTTCCTCTCATCCTTCCTCTCTTCCTTTCTTTCTTTCTGTAAATTCTCTAACAAAAACAAATCTGATGAATCTTCCTTGGGTGGGTATGATGGGAGTGATGTTGTGCTTTTGTCTAATCTGGATAATCGCAATCTTATTCCCAATTTGTTGTGATCATAAGTATCCTTTAACAAATGGTAAGCTGATGAATAGTAAGAAAGGTGGATGGAAATACGTTTTTTAAATAATTGCAGTCATCTGGAATCATAAGTTTCGAAATTATCCCAGTTGGTTCACTATTTATATAATGGAAGATTTACCATATTGATAACTTAATACTTTATCCCTTGAGCCCATAATTTTCTTCCTGTATCCATGTTGTTCTGTGCCCTTATAGAAGGTAGTACTAGCAGCAGTGTATGACAATTAAAAGGATAAAGATTACTTTTTTTCTAAAATAAAAAAGAGTATTTCCATGTATACAACATTAACAAAGCACAATGTAAAAAGGAGATTCACTAAAAAACCATGGATTTACATTTCACATTGCTTACCTTTTGGATGTATATTCCTTAACACATAGAACTGCCTTTAAGAGGAATTCATTTCCAAAAGAAGAAGTCTCTTCTGTTTGTTTGCTTTCCTCCCCTTTTAGATCTGACCTATGATTTCACTGCCATCTCTCCTATCGATGCAACTCTGCATTTGTCATGCAATTTAAATTCTTAGGAAATTTGAGAATTGTTTGGGAATCTGAGAAGTTAAACCACTTACACAGGATCATACAACTAGTGTGTGTAAGAAGATTGACTTTAACCAAAGTCTTCCCAAATCCAAGGTTAGATCTCCAATGATACTAATGATAGCTAGCATTTATCTAGTGTTTTGACTTTTACAAAATACATTAAAAATGCTAATTTTATTTTGTCCTCAAAATAAGTGCTATTATTAGTCTCTTTTTATTAATGAGGAAAGTAAGGGCAAAAGAACCTAAGTCATTTTTCCAGAGTTGCATAGCTAGTAAGTGACTGAGGTAGGATTCTGTCTGGCTGAATACAAGGCCAGAGCTCAGTTCACTGTCTAGTACATCCAGCTATCTAGTACATCATCCAGCTGTCTAGTACATGAGGTACCTCTTGTTATAGCGCTTTAATAAAAAAAAAAAAACTGAGAGTTTGTAACAAAGAAAGTCGAAAACTTTCAAACTCTTGAAAGAGGAATAATGGGCAGGGGTCACAAGTATGAGAGCAATTATTTCCCTTAGCAAATAAGAAGTCCAATATGTCTGGGAGGACTTGGAATTTAAGTATTTCAAGTACTATGGATTTGTTCTGATGAAATGCTATTCAGTGATCTGTGTGTCCATAAAATATTGATTAAATCTGGCTTTCCTCAACACTGTTCCTGTCCTTGAGCATGCCAGTTCAGTGGGTAAAAGCAACATTCCTTATTGCTTTTGTATATTCTTGTGAAGAAGATGGAAAGATATAGATCAGACAGTTATACAAGTTAGTTGGATTAAGCACAGATTGCATGGCCTGATTCAAAGACAGATAGGTGGCACAGTTGATAGAGCTTAGAACTTTGTATTAGAAAGACCTGAGTTCTGATAAATATTGCCTGTAAAACATACTAGCTCTGTGACCTTAGAAAAAGCATTTAACCTTTCAGTTTAGCTTCTTCATTATGAAATGAAGATATCAAAAGCTACCCCATATGTTTATTAGGTGAATCAAATAAGATAGTATATGTAAACTGTTTCATAACACTATAGTGCCATAAAAATTTTAGATATTATTATTGTTGCTGTTGTTCATTGCTTTTTATTTTGTCGATTTCCTCATGACCACATTTAGGGTTTTATTGGCAAAAGTACTGGGGTGGTTTGACATTTCTTTCTCCAGTTCACTTTACAGATGAAGAAACTGAGGCAAACAGTGTTAAGTGATTTGCCGAGGATCACACAAATAAGTAAGTTGTCTGAGGCCAAATTTGAACTGAGAAAGATGAATCTTCCTGACTACAAGTTTGGCACTCTGCACACTGTATCACCTATGTGTCCAATGATGATGATTACTATATTAGAGCTAATGACGGTAATGGTAAGTAATATAAGTAGTAGTAGTACTGCAGTAAGAGGAGGAGAGGAGAGGGAGAAGAAGAAAAAAAGAGTAGTTGCTATATGTTCAATAGCAGCATTACATAAAGTATCCAATGGAGAATCATACAGTTCTTTGCTTGACCATATACCATTTAATATTTTAGTCAGTGCCTTAAATAAATCCTCATTCTTTGTTCACCAAATTCATAGCTAGCACAAAGATAACACACAGTTGGGAGACATGGTTTACACAACGAATGAAAGAGGCAGGATCCAAAGGATACTTAAAGGCAAGAAAACTGGGTTAATTCTTTACATAGATAAACTATCAACTTCACAAGAACAAGTTGGGGGAGGCAGAGTTAGAGAACTGTTATTCTGAAAGAACAGAAAGTTTTAGGGTTTTTCAGGCTATGAGTCAGTAGTATGATGAAGCATTAAAATAAAGTGACTTGAAGATACATTCAGAAAGCTTCAATGAAGAGTGAGCATAGTTCCATGATACCCAAAATCCAATTGATTGCACCTGTAGTATTATACTCAGTTATGAACTTCATGATTTGAGGGGACCATTCATAAGTGGAGGACTGCCCAGAGGAGAACCAAGAGGTGAAGCACCTTGATTTCATGTGATATAGGATCATATTAAAAACTTCCTGATCTTTCCTCACTTCCTCTCTCCCTCTTTTTTACTTCCCTCCATCCTTTCTTTCTCCCTTATTTTTTCTTCCTTATTTTGTCTTTCCTTCCCTCCTTCTTTCCTTCTTTCTTTTTTCCTTTCTTGTTTCATTTCTTCCTATTTTCTTCCCTCCTTCCTTTTTTCCTTCCTTCTTTTTTCCTTCCTTCCTTCTCCCTATTTCTTTCTCTTTCTCTTTCTGTTTCTGTCTCTGTTTCTCCCTCTGCCTCTTTTTCATGCCATACCTCTCTTTTTGAACATATTAAGCACTTAATGATTGTTTATTCATTTAATTGAACCAATGGATTCTTTAAATGTACTCCTTGGAATATGAAGAAGAGATTTTGTTATTTCTCTTGAATTTATCTGTTTTAATCTTCAAAGGGAAAGTGTGTGTGTATGTGTTTGTGTGTGTGCATGCATATGTATGAGTAAAAAATTGGTCCCCTGGGATTTAATGATCAAGAACATGGTGACTTTTTTTTTGCATCTTGTCATGATTTCAGAGATTTTTTTCTTATCCTCCTAGAGAATTTGACTTTTTAGATTGAAAAGTTCTAATTATCAGTCTACTCAAAGAGCTCTGAATTTGGAATTAATATTACTCATCTTAAATTTAAAATATGCTACTCTCTTTGTAACTTAGGGCAAGTTTTTTTTTTAATTTCCCTTGATTTCATTATCCTGAAATTAAAGTGGTCAGACTCGATGAGTTCTGAGTACTACTCCAACTCTGTATAAGTTCCTCTTATATCCTGTTGGTCATTTTAGGACTTTTATAGATGTTTTCAAGATCATGTTTATTTCATGATTTAGTATACACAAAACTGTATAATCCATTTATATAATGATGTACTGGAAAAGACGGTAATTGTCAATTTATCTTATGAAGCCCTTTTCAAAAAAGGAGTTGTAGAAAATTACTTGCACCATTTAGATAGCCAATCATTATATACACTAACACAACCATTGGGCAGCCTTCTCTGGAAAGGAAAAGCAAGCAAGGAGAATAGTTTTGAACTCAAAGTAACCTTGATCCCATAAAAGAAAATGCCCTCTTAAAACTGCAAGAAGAATTTTATTTCTTCCAATTATAATTAAAAATAATCAATTCACAAGAGTGACAGGTTTATCACCCTACGTTATTTTATAGTCTTTGGATCCACTTATTAAACACTCTATTTTGCAGTCCAATTGAAAAATAAAAGTCTAATAGTAGGTATGTACATATTTGCTTTTGGATTATATGATGCAGACCTCATAAATTTGATATTTCTGTTTGAGAATGAATTAATTTTTAAAATACAGTACAAACAAACAACAATGGTGATTTTCTTAAAATGAAAATAAGCTAAGGAACTATACCATGGCAGAGTTTTATTTCATTTCTCCCCTGGTGTCCCATGATAAAGCAATTATGCAATCAGTAATTAATCACTCCCAGTCAACAGTGATGATACTGTAATTTTGGAAAATAATGCATTGTGCTACAATGAGTGGGTAATAACCAACTGAGTTGAAGACAAACATTGGAATAATAGGGGAGAAACAATGAAAATAAGTTGTGCTGCTTGGGAAGAGACCAATTGAAATAAATGAATATGCAAACATGCAAATTAGTCCTTGGGATGGATGGATGCACATTAACTGGTACAAACTTTTGTAATAAAAGTTGAGGTTGGGTCTCCCCTGGAAGTATTTCACTTCTTTTCTTGGGCTAGTGAGAGTTTAAGTTTAACAGATTCAAGAAATTAGCATTAAAGATGGACAATGAAATTACTTAAAATTATAAACATTTTTGAAAAAAGGAATTTGTCAACAATAGGAAACTTCATATCTTGAGAAATCCATCTTATTATGGGTATTTCTTTTTCCTTCCACTGAAGCAGTTTTGAGCTTTTCATACACTGGGAAACTTTTATGTGTCTTTCTAAAGAAACTTCACATTTTCTCCTTCCTCTACTTGACCCAGAACTTCTGGTTCTGGGCTCAGCTCTGTGTGATCTTACTTTTTCCCTTCTGATTTCAGAATCCCATTGTCTCTATCTATTTCTCAGATATTTCACACTTTTATAGACATTCCTTAAGGAATAAGAAAGTTTCTTATTCAATGGCTTGTTTTCCTCAAAGGTGTATAGAGATCTGCACTAGGTTCAAATTAATGAATTCAATCAAAATGTAAGTTACCCAATAAAGATAATTATATTTAGGTGAATGCAATAATTAGAGACATCTCATCATCAAACTAGATGGATTGTTGATAGACCACCCCAAAAAGATCTACTGATTGATTTCAGGGATACTGTGCATTTGAATGCGAAAATAATACAGCTTTATTTTGACTAATCGGTAACTAAAATTTAGGACTTCTGCCAAGTGTGTGTGTGTGTGTGTGTGTATGTGTGTATATATATATATATATATATATATATATATATATATACACACACATATATATACATATACTTTTTATATAATTTTAGGAAGGGATACATAGGTTTTATTAGTCTCCCAAATGGGTCTTTGATGTGCAAAACAAAACAAAACAAAACAGAAAACATTAACCAACATTGTAACATTTATCCAAAATGGTGGAAGATTAAGAAAAATGTTACTGAGAGTTGGAAGGTGTGCCCCAAATAATTGTGTTTAACCTCTTCATTTTATAGAAAATGAAACTGAGGCCTAAAGAAGTTAGTGACTTATGGAATCATAGAAAAAGTTTTGGAAGGAACTTCAAAGCTCATCTGATCCAACTGCCTCATTTTACAGACAAGGAAAGTAAAGTCCCAAAAATGTTAATTGTTTGTTTGTTTGTTTGCTTTTTTCCCCAACGTCAGCATAGAGGAGGTAATAAAATTCGGATTCAGGGAGGCCAGGTAGCACAGAGAGTAAGAGCACCAGCTCCAGTGTTGAAAAGACCTGGAGATCGAATTCTGGGCTCAGACACTTAGCACCCACCCAGAAACACCTGGCTGTGTAACCTTGAGCAAATTACTTAACCCCAATTGCTTAGGGGCAGCCAGGTGGCTCAGCGAGTAAGAGCACCAGCTCCAGTGTCGGGATGACCTGGATCAAATCCAGGCTCAGATACTCAGCACCACACCCAGAAATAATAACTGGCTGTGTAACCTTGAGCAAGTTGCTTAACCCCGATTACTTTAAAAAAAATATTGGGATTGAAATTCAGTTTCTCTACCTCCATTTTGGTCACTCTTTCCAGTGTCCTAATGTCACTCAAGAAATAAGAAGCAGCAACAATATATTAAGGCAGATGTTTTACCTACAAATTAAATGCTTTCAATTTAACTAACATTTCTTCATAAAAACAGAAGAATCAAATGTCATAATGATAATAACGACAAGTATAGCAGTGGATCATATTTACCATAATTTCTATTAAGACTATATTGCAATTAACCCCATTTTGTTGTCCATACAATAGAACCAGAGTAGATAAACCTCTAAGTTTCCATTAATGTAATAGTCTATGATCTTAATTTTCTTCTCTTTCCAGAAGACTTATCTTTCCCTCAGTCTATGCTCCATATTAAGCTTTCCATTAAATTGACTTTAATGTTTGTATCTCCCCTTTGACTCTTACTACTGTCTTGTTTTATTATTCTACACCATTTAGTCTTTTTTTACCAAATGAGATAGTAGAATTCTTAGAGCAGAAGCGACAACTTATACTTTGCTTTCCTTTTGTAGTACCTTGGCAAAACTATATACTCAATTATTGCAGGGGATCTTCCACATAATCATTGTGGACATGTCTTCCAATAATAGAGATCTGGTCTCATCTATAATTACCTATCCTTAAACTCTTCCATGTTTTCCTGTCACTTTGCTATTGGGGTTGAGGGACAGAGGTCGCACAGTACCATGTGAAACTTTCTGGAGTATTTGGGACGTCCTGAATGGCAGCTGAAATCCATTTCCACTCTCAAATTCTATAATTCTTAAAAGAACAAGGATATGGATGCATCCCACAACTTTTCCATCGTTCATTTTTTTAAATCACCATATGACTATCCCATCCTCTTGCCCAAGCATGCCTTTCTTTCATAAAATTGTTATTCTTGTGCTTTACCTATCAAAATAAGAAATGTCACCATGGAAAATAGTTCCAGTAAGACATAAGTTATGATAATAATTTGATAATTCAATGAAAAGAGCAAAGTCAGACACCATGTCTCCAAGATTCTGCACATCTTCTACTCTTTTTCAACCATCTCCTCTGATTGCACAAGTGCTTTAATTTTCCTGCTCCTTTTTCATCCCCAAAGGCCCTTTTTTAGTATTATGTGGAGAACTATTTTTTTTTTATTTACTGCCTGAACTGATCCCTAATCTTCATATAGAGGAAAACTTACCTATCTAGACCCCATTACCTGATAGCCCTGCTAATTAACTGAAAATATATATATACACATAATACATACATTCATGTATAAATACATGCATGTACATATATGTCTACATGTATATTCATATGTGTATACATATATACGTCTATGTGAGCTCTCAGAAATCCTCTCTGTGTATCTCCCACGTTTAGCAAAGTGCCTGGAATGTAGCTATTACAGAATAAAATTTTGTCATCTGACTGACTCCATAAGTGTAATGGTTGCCTCAAGAGGTATAGATAGTACTGGGTTCTCCCTCATTGAAGTCTTATAGTACAGATGGTGATACCATCTTATAATGTGGATTCTTTGGGGGAGTAGAGCTTGACCAAAATGCATAGGATCAAAAAAGTCATAGTCTATTTAGTCTACCAAATGAGAAATCTGAGTAGCAAGGAGGTCAAATGTGTTTATTCATGTCACACATGCAGTTAATGATAGTAGCAGACCTTGAATAAGGGTGCTGTCACTCTACAGTCATTGGCCTTCTCACTGAATCACACTTTGGTACTGAGGCTTTGGTACTGATGTCTCATCCAAAAACTGCTCCTTGTGTGTGTGGGTAAGGGAAGGGCATGGAACTTATGTTCATTTAAAAAGCATCTGTAATGTTTTAATTAAAGTATAGAAAAAATGTAAAAATATACTCTGAAGTAGACAAATGGGGAAGACTTTTTGGGGGGTTGGAGACAAGGGACATTACAGATATATTTAAATGATAAAATATATAAACATGAAATATGCAAGATATATATTTAAATCATAAAATATACACAACATAAAATACATTCAATATTGAAAAGCATGACCTTGGATATTGACCTTTCACTGATGAGCCGCCCAAAAAAACAAAAATTACATTTAGTCTATAAGTCAGAAAGCAAAATTTTACCAAGAATAAAATATTTTAAGTCAAGTTAAACTGACAACATCAGAAATTAAGCAAGAGAAGATCATGCAAATAATATGATGACAACCTGCATTGGCATATTCTTCTGAAGTGAGCAAAGACTTTCCTATTGCTTTTGGAGTAATAATTTGATGGTTGAAGGGACTTTTCAGAACATCTGACATAAGATTTTCATCATTAATTAAAAAAAAGACATCCCCAGGAGTTCCTGTGATAGATCCAAGGGCACACATTTAATTTGTGCTGAGCTACTGATGGGGTGCTTGGGTGCCTGAGCTTGAACCTCAGTTTGTAAAATCACATTTCTCCCTAGTCTCAAATATTCCTAGTCTCAGAGTTCTCCCCTTGGTACAATAAAAAGCTGCACCTATGAATCTTTCAATAGATTATGTATAAGCAACTCCCTAGCTCATTATACACACACACACACACACACACACACACACACACACACACACACACATACATTCTGAATCCCTCATTAGATTGGGACAGATGTGTATTCCCAACATCCATCTTGTCAAATATGACATGGATGGCTGGTAGCTTGATCAGCCCTGACCACTAGCTGACAATGATATTTCAAGCCTAAAACCACACCTCCATGCAGAACCCCCTCAGGCTATTTCCTGGTGAATTCTGGGGAATATGCCTGTGTAGTAGATATTAAAAGTTCATGTTCCTTTAAGAACTCTCCATAACTTCTCCCTAATACCTCCCTGATATTGACACAGGTTTTACTATAGTTATTCTATATAAAATTTAACTGTACCCTCTAAGGTTGCAGGTTCCCTAAGAATTCTTGCCTGCTGTGTAGCATAACAATAAATATTTGCTACCTTGACTCAGAGAATGCTTGAGTGTATGAATTCATTCCAGACTGCTTTCTAGGGACTCTAGTTATTGGAGTTTCTGGACTCCCTGACCCTGCATCACCAGAACAAAAATCCAGGTATCCTGATTCCCAAGCTATACTTTATGTCATGACCTGTTTGTGCCTAATGAATAAGAGTGGTCCTATCACAAGATGAGGTTCTTCATAGCAGAAGTGTGGGTGTGTGTGTGGGTGTGGGTGTCTGTTTGAAATTTAGGTTGGTGATTAAAAATTTAGGATTACACATTTTCCTATACTGTTGTTTGGATGGTCCTTATTCAGATAAGAAGGAAGGAAGGAAAGGAGGGAGAGAGAGAGAAAAAGAGAGAGAGAGAGAGAGAGAGAGAGAGAGAGAGAAAGAGAGAGAGAAAGAGAGAAAGAGAGAGAGAAAGAGAGAGAGAAAGAGAGAGAAAGAGAGAGAGAAAGAGAGAGAGAAAGAGAGAGAGAGAGAGAGAGAAAGAGAGAGAAAGAGAGAGAAAGAGAGAAAGAGAGAAAGAAAGAAAGACAGACAGACAGACAGACAGACAGACAGACAGACAGACAGAAAGAAAGAAAGAAAGAAAGAAAGAAAGTTATACTGGAAAGGAGGAAGAAGAAAAGGAAAGATGGAGTGAGGGAGAAAAGGAGGAAGTTTCAACCACTGCTCTAAAGAAATTTACATTCCACAATCTCAAAGAGAAGTTTGTTCTCCTGAATAGTATAAATGAAAACACTCCATTCTGCAGTCTGGTGGTCTATGTTTTTCAGTCACACCTATAATTTAGAAACTACCGTGTTTCCCCGATAATAAGACACTGTCTTATTAATTTTTTTTTTGGACAGAAAAACACCAGAGGGCTTATTTTCAGGGGAGGGCTTATTTTAATGAACATTGACAGCAATTTTAATAAACAGGTAAATATGAACAAAAAATGTACCTTTATTCAATAATGAATTCAATAAAGAACAGAATGACATGCTCACTTCTACAGCTCTGTTTGGATGCAGCTCGGAGCGCAGCGTGCATTTCCCGGGGGGGGGGGGGACAGTGCATACAGAGGGTACCGTAATGTAGCGTGTAGTGCAGGAGATCACCTTCAGTACAGTAGCAATCTCAATAGGGCTTATTTTCGGGATAGGTCTTATTATCGGGGAAACATGGTATAAATTAATAACAAAGACTGTGATGGATATGTCTGTCATAATCAGTTCTGCTTCAACAATGTAGCTATTAAGAAATATTTGATAATATTTACAGGCACCTATGGTGTGCCATGTAATCTTCTGGGCACTAGGGATATATAAGCCAAAAAAAAAAAAAAAAACAGTCTCTATTCACATTGAGCCTGCAAATGGTGAATTATTACGACCTCCCTGCAGCAACCAAGAATCAAGTAAAACCCCAAGCCCATGTCCAATCAGATGATAATGAGATTCTTAGAAACAGAATTAAGGAAGCAATTTTCCTGTGCATCCCATTGATTTTTATAGCCATCCTGAAATAAACCCCAAACTCTGGAGAAAGCATGAAAGAGAAAACTCATGTAGTGTTAATACATGAGCAATCTGCCAATCCCATAGCCATTGATTATTGAGTCAAGACCCCAAAATCCTGCTGTGCACACAGAGAGAGCAAGAGTCAAGAGGGAGCAGAAGTATGTCCTAATTCATTCCTGGAACAGATCAATGCTAAGTTCAGAGCTGAACATTGATAAACTGTGTGTGACAGCTTATTTCAGCAATCATGGATGCAGCCATAGCATTTAGCAAGATTTATCAGGAAGACAGAGTGAAGCATTAAGAAAAAATGTGGAGCCCAGGTTTCATTTTCTAGTGTAGCTTTTTTTTAACTTTTCTCAGATTCCTAAATCTAAAGTTTGAAGGCACCCTGGTGAATCTTACGTATGCCTTCTTCACTTCTTGTTAATGGAAAGATTTTGATAGGTCTATGTAAAGATTCAGAGTACTGATGAAACTGAATGGGAAAATATAACTCGACTTAAAAAAATAATTGTTACATCATATTTCTATTTATCTAATTTTGTGCATTTGTGGGGAGAGAGAGAGAGAGAGAGAGAGAGAGAGAGAGAGAGAGAGAGAGAGAGAGAGAGAGGAAGCATGGAGAAGCAAAGTCCTTTACTTTAGGTCACATAAGTATCACTAGCAGGATTGGAACCCAGGTCTTCTGGGTACAGGACTAGAGCAAGAATCCTTGCATGACACAAGACAACTTTGCTTTTAATGCTCCATGTCTTATTGAATCATTTTAGAGCAATAACTTGGAAAGGGCAGCTGAATGTTTGCTGAAGGAGACTGAAATTTAGCAGTTCTCAAAAAAAAAATAAGAAAAACTTTGCTTCACAAGCCTAGAGGAGAATAGTACAATTCTGGAAAAAAAAAAACTGAATATATCTTAATTGCTTACATTATTTTTGGTTTGTGAATAATAAAATTAGTTTTAAGTTGGTTCATTCTGATCTTTTTTTTTTTTTTAACTCATTGCCCCAGGTGGTTATATTGCTAGCTATGGCTTTGCATCAAATAGTCACTGAATTCTGGTAACTCTGGGAATTGATTAAGGTGCACTAATTGACCAATATAACATAATTATCTGCTATTACACAACACAAATTTGCTGCTTCCTCCAGATTTCAAGCATATTTGTAGGAGAGCGGGAGGGATTACAGAAGTACAACCATGGGCCGGCTAGGTGTTGCCGTGAATAGAGCACCAGCCCTGGAGTTGGAGGACCTGAGTTCAAATGCAGCCTCAGACACGTAACAGAAAAACTAGCCATGTGACCTTGGGCAAGTCACTTAATCCCAATTGCCCTCCAAAAAAAAGCAAAAAAAAAAAACAGATAGAAATACAACCATGAAGCATTTTGAGCCACCCCTACATATAAGAATAAATAGCACTATGAACAGACACCATACACTGAGATAAGTTTGTATCAGAGAACACGACCTTTCCATGCCTGAAGATCCACAATGATACTTTTTAAAATAACTTATCACATTCTATACCTTAGAGTTTTATGGTTTGAAGACCTCTTTTAAAATGTAAATATGTTGTTTCATCAGGGTATCATTTTATTGCATTTTACATAATCAACCCATGAGTCCAGATGAGTTTATCAGAGTAGTCAACACAGGTCAGAGCGAGGAGGGAACAAGATACAGGGCAGTGAGCTTTGATGTTGGTCACACAGTGAGAGAGTAGTGAGGGCTAGCAATCTGAAGATGTAATTGGGAAGTGTCCAACTCTGAAGGGTTTTCAGCAGTCAGAGTACATTAACAGTGAGAGGCACCAAAGGAAGCACGATGAGGAGAATTTGGGGGTGGGTAGGAAAGGCAAAAAATAAAATTAAATCTCATTCACTTCACAATTGTGCCTGTGGGCTGACTTTACATGTGCAATCATCATTCCATCTTTCCTGAAAAACACTATAATGAATAAATTTAATTCTGATCATTTATCTAAGAACATCTTCCTTTTGTCTATAATTATACTTATAATTGGAAATAAGATAAGCTCACTTCTTTGTCATTACAAGTCTAATAGGGAGCCTCCTGAGCACACTTTTTCTTTTCTAATTTAGTCATTTAACTCATATGTTTCTAAAAAATGAGTAGGCACATCAGTTTATGCTGTGCCTTAATCTTGCTTAAATACTGGATTTGGAGAAAGAAGCCTGTGGTTGCAGTTTGTATGTGACTATTTCTTAGCTGAGCTAATTTGGAATGATTTAAGCCCTCTTGAGCCTCAATTATCTCATCAGAAAAATGGGAGAAATCATATATGTACTGTCTTTTTTTTTAATTTGTTGATTTTTTTTTGGCAGGGCGTGGTGTGAGGGGAGAATCTCTTGAGATAATGTGTCAAAAATACTCAGTAGACATATCACTACAAAAGTAGTTTTTGTTCAGTTTTCTTCAATTTTGTCCAACGCTTTCTGTCCCTGTTTGGGGTTTTCTTGGCAAAGCTAATTTCCTTCTCCAACTCATTTTCCGTATGAGGCAAACTGAAGTAAACAGGGGTAAGTGACTTACCAAGCCAGTATGTGTCTGAGGGCAGATTTGTTTTCTGGAAGATGAATCTTCTTTACCCAAGGCCTAACATTCTATCTGGTGTGCTACCTAGCAGCCTAGACATAGATACAGTTCCAAATTTAGAGCTTGAGCATGATACAGATAAATGTTCACTTACAGACCTTGATAGGTACTAAACCTGAAATTTTATTGGTAGAGGAAATTCCTGAATTTAGGGAACATCCTCCACCACTTTAGAATGGAACCTAATATAAAACTTGCTTTCTTTGAGAGGTGACTATAAAAACATTGAGAGGGTATATGACTTGGACAGGATGACACAGCTAGTATAGCTGAGGCTGTCTTTGCAGCTCTTACTCCATACTATTCCTGATAAAAACATATGTATCATCTAGTCCTCTAA
This sequence comes from Petaurus breviceps papuanus, assembly GCF_028583685.1. Lineage (NCBI taxonomy): Eukaryota > Metazoa > Chordata > Mammalia > Diprotodontia > Petauridae > Petaurus > Petaurus breviceps. The sequence goes on along the minus strand of NW_027185697.1, from coordinate 2,654,661 downwards.
TTAAAGGAGCAGAGGATTCTGAGGTTACTGAGTGTGAGTACCAAGGTTAATTCAGTTTCATATGATGGTGAGTTTCCTGATGAAGTTTGTGGAGCATGGTCAGGAAGGTAGCAACATGGAAAATGAAGATGCAGACATCGACATAGACACATACATATATGTCAAGATTTTTTTTTGCTGGGGTGTGGCTGCTGAGTACGCAATAGCTTCTTGGAGTAGCAGATGAGAGTTGTGTGAAGGTGGACACCAAAGGTGAAAAAGCAGTCTTCAAAAGGGTTCAGCAAGTACTTACACCAAGGTGCCAGTCCTCCCTGAATACCGCATGTTGATAAGCCTCAAACCCACCTGGTAACTTGTCAGAACGTATGCTTCAAATGAGAAGTTTTTAGAATGGAGGATACAGATATGTTTGTAGATAGCATGGAAGCAGATAATAGAAATGGAAAGACTGAAGATAAGTAAAAGAATGGGAATAATAGGAGTAAACTACCAGGTAATACAGGATTGAATGCGATCACTTGTAGATATAGAAGAATTTGCCTGTGTAAGGAGAAATTTGAGTCAGGAGAGTGTCTTTTGAAACAGGACATAACCCAATGTCTCCACGTAATAGTTTTCCCTTCTTGGTGTCTTTAATTACTTACCATTCACTGAAATTTTGTCCCTCAGGGAAAGAAAAGCTGCTTAATTGTGTTTGTTTGTTTGTTTTTTACCCCTTTATTCCCATCCCTACAAGAACAATGCATGGTACAAAATCAGTATTTAAGAAATCCTGATGTGAGGCATTCCATCATGATGCCCCTCCCGCCATGTCCATCCGGATAATAAAAGTAGCCAATGGGGTCCTAGAAGACCGGGAAGCTGCCAACCTGACTGCTGTTTTAGAAGTTCCTACAGCAGGCCATCCAGGGTCAGAATGGCCTGCTCCAATCTCTTCTGCCATTTTAACTCCTCCCAGGCTCTCTGTCTGGCCCTGAAGATTGAGTGGGACCAACACTACCCCATGGCCACACTCAACCAGATGCACTGCCACTGCTGCCCCAAGTGGCCCCCAGCCAGCCCTGGCCCCATGAATGACTGCCCCCAGCTCCAGGCCATGGTGCTAAAGACCATTATCCGAAAGCCCAAGAAGCTGAGCTCTGCCAACCACAAGTGCTGCTGCGTGGGCCTGAGCACGGGCAAGGAGGCCATCTGCTTTATCCCTGGCGAGGGCCACAGCCTGCAGGAAAATCACTTGGTCATGGTGCACAGAGGCCACACCCAGGCATCAAGCTCAAGGTTGTGCAGGGCAAGTATACTGACTGTGGCCATGTGCTGAAGAAGTGATAGGGAGGAAGGCCTGTGGCTGTGCCCAAGGGCACCTGGGACAGATGGACTGGCATGGCAGGAGGCCAAGGCTGCAAATAGGCGAATAATACCATTATGAGAACCATTAAAAAAAAATCCTGATGTGAGAGGATTCTGAGAAGATGGAGTAGGTCAGAAAATTATAAGCTCTTAAGAATCTCCCCCCTTCCCCCCTCCCTCCAACTGCCACCAAAGATGAAAGCACATGGCTTCTGCAGCTGCTGCTATGTGATTGACTCTGCAGCTCCTGCGTACAGATTGTAGGGGGACTAAGTAACCATTCAGTGGGCAATTACTCTTCCTTTGACCTGATGGAATCTGGGACACAGAATTGGGTGAAAGTCTTGGGGTGAGGAAATCTATTGTGCCAGAACTTGCAGAAGCTGTAGAGAGGGTGTCCTCCTCATAGCCCTGACAAAAGTTGTGACAGTAGCTGCACAAAACTCCAGAAATTGGGACACTGCATTCTCTACTCTGAAAGCAGAGTTCTACCATGGCAAAGGGCTCAAAAGTCAAGTAATTGGTTGGCAAGATCAGCAAACAGAGGAATCTTTTTTTGGGAACAAAGAGAATCAAAACATAGAATGAGAAAGAAAAAAAAAACATCAAAACTCCTGAATCAAAAGCCTCCAAGAAAAAAAAAATGAACTGGTCACAGGTCATAGAGGAGCTCAAGAAGGATTTAGAAAATCAAGTAAGAGAAGTGGATGAAAAATTGGGAAGAGAAATGAGAATGATGCAAAACAATCATGAAAAGTGAGTCAGTAGCCTGCTAAATGAGACCCCCAAAATACTGAAGAAAATAACACCTTAAAAAAAATAGACTAATGCAAATAGCAATTAAGCCCAAAAAGCCAATTAGGAGAAGAATACCTTTAAAAGCTAATTTGCCCAGATGGAAAAGGAATTTCAAAAACTCACTGAAGAGAATAATTTATTCACAATTAGATTGAAGCAAATGAAAACTAATGATGTTATGAGAAATCAAGATTCTAAAAAACAGATCCAAACAAATGAAAAAATATATATAAGGCAATCTTAAATGTCTCATTGGAAAAACCACTAACCTGGAAAATAGATCCAGGAGAGATAATTTAAAAATATTTGGACTACCTGAAAGTCACAATCGAAAAATGAGCCTAGACATCATCCTTAAAGAAATTCTCAAGGAAAATTGCTCTGATTTTCTGGAACCAGAGGGGAAAATAGAAATTGAAAGAAGTCACCAATCAAACACATCTTGAAAAAGATCTCCAAAAGAAAGCTCCTAAGAATAGTGTAGTCAAATTTCAGAATTCCAGGTCAAGGAGAAAATATTACAAGCAGCCAGGAAGACACAATTTTTGTATCATGGATACAAAATAAGGATAACACTAGATATAACAGCTTCTACATTAAGGGATAGAAGGCTTGGAATATGATATTCCAGAGGTCAAAAGGGCTAGGATTAAAACCAAGAATCACCTACCCAGCAAAAGCGAGTATAATAAGTCTGGGAAAAATATGGAAATTCAACGAAATAGAGGGCTTTCAAGTTTTATTGGTGAGAAAACAAGAGCTGAACAGAAAATTTGACTTTCAAATACAAGAAACAAGAGAAGCATGACAAGTAATCATAAGGAACTTATTAAAGTTGGATTATTTACATTCCTACATGGAAAAACAATAATTGTAACTCATGAGACTTTTCTTAGTATGAAGATAGTTGAAGGGAATATTTATGGATACATCTATCTATCTATCTATCTATCTATCTATCTATCTATCTATCTTATCTATCTATCTATGTGTATATACATATATGTATATAAGTATGTACAGGAGGGTATATGTGTATATATATATGTATGTATAAATATATGTCTATGTATGTACATGTATACATTGACAGAGGACACAAGATGAGTTGAATATGAAGGGATGATATGGAAGAATTAATATTAAGGGGTAAGAAAGGAATATATTAGGAGAAGGAGAAAGGGAGAGATAGAATAGGGTAAATTATCTCACATAAAAGAGGCAAGAGGAAATGGTAACAATGGAATGGAAGGGCAGAAAGGTGAAAGGGAATGAGTCAACCTCACTCTCATTGAATTGGGGTTAAGGAGAGAATAACATGCACAGTCAATTGGGTATCTTACCCTATATGAAAGTAGGGGTCAAGGGGATAAAAGAGGAGATGATAGAAGGGAGGGCTGATTGGGGGAGAGGGTAGTTAGAAGCAAGCACTTTTGTACAGGGATAGAGTTGCAGGATAAATTAGAATAAGGGGGGGTGGGATAGGATGGAGGGAAATATTGTTAGTCTTTCACAATATAACTACTATGGAAATTTTTTGTGTAACTACACATATACAACTTATATTGAACTGAAAGAATCTGTAAATCAAAGTTTTAAAAACAAAATTTAAAAACTGTTTTTTACATGCAACTGGGATATAAGATATACAGGCAATGGGGTATAGAAATTCATCTTGCCCTACAAGAAAGTTGGGGGCGGTTGAGTTGCAGTAGGGGAGAGACAGGGAGAAAATGTTCAACTCAAAATCTTGTGGAAATTAATGTTGAAAGTTAAAAATAAACAAACAAATGAAAGAATTCATTGGAGATTAAAAAAAAAGACTTTGAACATCAAATGAGAGGTTAAGGAAAAAAGAAAAAGTAACAATCTAAGAAAAACCTACTACCTGCTTCCCTACTGCCTATAAATGTGTTCACCTACCTCAAAAACTTACTTGATCTATACATCCCAATTAGGTATCATGACATATATATTATCCCTCTTATGGCTAAACTTAAGAAGGATATATTTGTTTAGTACCTCCTTTGACTTCCTTGTTTTAAAATTATTTTTCTTTGTTTCATTAAATAGTTCCCAATTATATGTTAGAAATGTGACACTCATTTCAAAAAATAAGTTCCAAATTCTCTCTTCCTCTCTAGAAAATAATGTGATATTGGCTTATGTGAAATTTTGCAAAACATATTTTCATATTATCTATGTTGTAAAAGAAAACTCAAAATAACATGATAACAATAAAGTAAAAAATAAAAAGGTATGCTTCACTCTGAATTGAGAGTTCTTTCTCTGTAGGTGGATAGCATTTGCCATGACAGATCCTTCAGAATTGTCTTGGATCATTTTCGTCATCAGAGTTGGAAAGTTTCATAGTTGAACATCTTATAGCATTTCTGTTCCTATGTAAAATGTTCTCAAGGTTCTACTCACTTCCCTCTTCATTAGTTTGAGTAAGTCTTAACAGTTTTTTTTTTTCCGAAACCATTCTGATCATTTCTTATAGCATGAGTTTTCTATTGCAATCATATGCCACAACTTACTTAGTCATTCCCCAATTGATAGACATTTTCTTAACTTCCAATTCTTTGGCACTTCAAAAAGAACTTGTGTATATATATATATATGTGTGTGTGTGTATACATGTACATATACATATACACACACACACATATATATACACACACATATATATATACACACACACATATATACACAAATTCATATATATATATACACATACACACACACACACACACACATATATATATACACATATATCCTCTCCCTTTTATTTGATCATTTTGGAATATTAGAACTAGTAGTGGCATTGCTGAGTAAAAGGGTTGCAAAGTTTTATAGCCTTTTGGGAACGGTTCCAAATTTTTCTCCAGAATTTTTGGATCAGTTCCCAACTCTGCCAGCGGTTAAGTGCCCCATTTTCTTCTATATACCCTCCACTATTTATCATGTTCTTTTTCTGTCTTCTTAGACAATTTGATAGGTGTGAGGTGGTATCTCGTATTTGTTTTAATTTGCATTTTCTAATCAAACAATTTTGATCATTTTTCTGCTATTGGTAGCTTTGATCTCTTCTGAAAATTTCTTGTTCATATCTTTTGACCATTTTTCAACTGGGAAATGACTTTTTTTCATAAATTTGGTTCATTTTCCTATACATTTAAAAAATGTGATTTTTTTCTGATAAACTTGCTATGTTTTCTCATTTCCTTTATTCCTTCTAATTTTGCCTTCATTAGCTTTGTTTGAGCAAAAGCTTTGTAATTTCTTGTAATCAAAATCATAAATTTAACTTCCTGTAATCCTCTCTACCTCTTTTATGGACATAAACTTCCTTATGCCATAGATCTGATAGGTACATATTTCTATGCTCTCCTAATTTGCTTATGATATCACTTTTTATGTCTAAATTATTTATCCACTTTGTTCTTATCTAGGTACATAGTCTGAGATATTGATCTATAATTAGTCTCTGCCAAACTGGATTCCATTTTGTCACATGATGAGATTTTACCCCCAAAGCTTAAATCATTGGGTTTATCAAATACTAGATTACCCTGGTTACTTATTACCATGCATTATTTACCTAATCTATTCCGCTTATAGATCACTTTCTATAGCCTTTGACAATCAACCTCTTTTTCATCATACTCTCTTCTCTATAAGTTTTCAGGGCAATATTCTCTCTTGGTTCTCCTTACCTACCTGCTGACACCTTCTGTGTCTTCTTCGAAGGATTTCGATCTCATTCCTGTGAAATATAGATGTTACTCAAGATTCTGTCATGGGTTTTATTCTCTTCCCCTCTATACTGGCTCATTTGACAATCTCCTCAATTTCCATGGATTCAATTATCATCTCTATGCTTATATATTTCAGATTTAATTATCCAGTTCTAACCACAATATTAGCTTCCAAATGCACATCTTCAGATGCCAATTGGACATTTTGAATTGAGTATCTCGTAGAAATTTTGAGCTGCAAAACTGAACTCATTGTCTTTCCTTCTAGTCCTTCCTCCTGTATACTTTCCCTATTAATGTAGAGCTCATCACATTCTCCCTTTCCCCAAGGTTCATAACCTAGGTATTATTCTCAATGTCTCAGTCTTTCTTACCACACCCCATCTCTAATCTATTTCTAGGTGATTTTATTATAATACATCTTACATGCACCACCTATTCTCTGACACTGTCACCATCCTGATGTAATATGTCATAACCTCAAATAAGGACTTATAATAGCCTGCTGGTTGGACTTCCTTGCACAAGATTAGACCCCACCCCACTTCAGTCCTTCCTCCACTTATCTGCTAAATGTATCTTCACAAAGTAGTGGTCTGACCATATCAATACCCCCACACTTATATACACACTAACCTCTAGTTAATGACTGATTTGCTGTCACTTCCAGGATCAAATGTAAAATCCTATGTTTGGTATTTGCATTCCTTCATAATGTGCATCCCACTTTTCCAGTTTTCTCATACTTTATGCATCTCTCCATATATTCTTCAATACAGTGATACTGGTCCCCATGTTTGTTTCTTTGCACAATCATCTTCAGATTCAGTTCTTCAGAGCACACCTTCTTCAAATTCTGACCATTCTTCACTATCTGGTCTCCATTCCTTTTATTCTTTCCCTCCATATTGCCATCTCCTTTTTTCTCTGGCTTCTATCTCATCCCAGCTAAAATCTCATCTTCTTCAGGAAGCCTTCCCCAATTCTCCTCAATACTAGCACCTCCTCTCTGTTAATTATCTCCAATTTATCCTGGATATAGCATTTTGTTCATAGTCATTTGAAATTGTTTCCCCACTGCAATATCGGGCTCTTTAAAGATCCTTGAATCTCTTTCAGGATGTCCTTGGTTACCAGTGAGTGATGGGCACTCATTTTTACTTTTTTTTCCATCCCTAATACTGAACATAGTGTCTGAAAGCATTCAATAAATATTTACATAATAAGCACTTCATGTACATTTACTAATTGACGGACTAGTTATTTGAAGACTACCATTATGGCTATCCATGTCCACAGTGCCACGGGCACAAAGAGTTAGTTGGGAAGGAACCAGGTAGCAGAGTGACACTTTGTCACTATTCATCTTACAACTTCTATCTCTACATTTAGATGGAGGTTCTTTATGTGGAAAAGTTAATTGTAGGGGTTGCCTCTGTAACTTTCTCAGGAAGTGATGGCCTGAGGGTTCACAAAATTTAAAGAATCCTTGACTAGGAGTGCAGAAGCAAGATTCAACATCCAATTTCACTGTGTGATATTTGACAATTCCCTTAACTTCTCTGGATTGGAAGCTTCACTTCACTTTAAAAGATCCCTAGCACCTATTTACACCTTCTTTACAATGTGAGCAGTAGACAAGATGACCTCTGAAGTCCCATCTAGCTTTATAATTGTATGATCTTGTGATGTGGGTCCCCAGAGGACAGCCACTATATAACCTGATGGCTCTGGTGTCAACCCTGAGATTCTGAGGTATGGTCATTTCTAATGTAGCTCTTCAGACTTGGCTGCTATGCTTTCATTTTTTGATTATCAGTTGACATAAATAAACAAGGCTTAATTAGATTAGAAAGTTATATTTACTAAATTGATATAGTAAGAACAGTTGGCACAAGGCATTCCTCCTTAGAGTCTATGACAGACTCTCATACAAACATATGAATTTTCTAGTGGATATTCAGGCTTAGATAGAACCTGTAGTAAAAGGGTGATGCATACATAGATGGACTGGCTATTGTCTTTGAGGAGTTCTGCTCAGAAATGATGGAGCTTTTCTGTTGGACATTTTTTAGATCCTTAAATCTCTTTCAGGATGTCCTTGGTTCCCAGTGAACACACTGGTATGAATTATTTCCAAAACTCTTCTAGGACACCAGTAAGATAATGGGAAATTTTCAAAATCTTTTGGTCTTTCAAAGTTCTTGAGATCCTGATCTGGGCAACTTTGACAGAGGAGGTGCATAGAGGAAACCAAGAATGAAGATCAATCCAGGACTCTCCTCTTCCTTTCTCAAAAGAAAAAAAATCTTCTCATAGGTTTCCGGAATGTACTTACATCTCTGAAGTCATGAACTTAAATCTATCGTGTGCAAACTGGCTTGATATTTTATAGAGAACACAAATGATTTGATCAAAATGCATCAGCCAATCCAAACATATTTCCTCTGCAATTTCCTTCAAGTATATACACAACATTTCCACACTAGCCTAAAGGTTATGGATTGATTCAATAAACAAGTGATCTCACTTGGTTAAGGAATAAGATTTTTAGTATCTTATTTAAAAGGTGATGTGATAATTTAATTGATCAATCTCCAAACTTGTGAACTTTTTTGTTTAAAATTTCTTATGTGGATATGAAATACTTTCCCATACCAGATTTACATTTCATATCGAATAACATTATATCTCCCTCTCTGAGGACATTAGAGACTAGAGTCAAATTAAAGCTTCAAGTTAAAATTTTCCCAGGATTCTATGGTGGATGTAGAAAGGAGCAAAGAACATAATAAAATAAGCCTGATTTTACTTTAGGTAGTAAGGTTACCTACAATTAAACCTCAGCATAATAGACATGGGCTCAGAAAAGAGGGGCCATTAATGGACAGGTGAGGTCCTAACACCCTGGCCTTTTTAGACATATAATAGAGTTGTAATTGTTAGATCTCCATGTCTTTCTGTCTTTTTGTACATCTCTCTCTCTCTGTCTCTCTCTCTCTGTCTCTCTCTCTCTCTGGGGTTCTGGCTCACATTTATACTCATCTTTCACAAGAGGACAAGAGTCCAGGAAATCTTTTCTATCCTATTATTTTACTTACTGGTTTTGTTATCACATTTTAAAGAGCAGAACTTCACTGACAAGAAGGTTGGAGGAAGAGCAAGAGAAAGACAGAGACAGATACAAAGCCAGAGAGATGGAGAATAGAGACAAACAGTGAGACAGACAGACACAGACACAGAGAGTAAGGCAGAGACAGTCACAGAGACAGAGGAGAGGTCAAGAATCAGAAGAGAAAGTCAAAAAGAAATTATGGCAAGCACAACAACAACAAAAAAATTAAACTTTTCATTTCCCAAATAAAATAACATTGTATTTATTAGTAATAGGCTTTCTATTCTTTTTTTTTCCACCTAAAGTTAATAATGAAAAACAAAACTGTGTGTCCTTGCCTAGAGCCATCTGAATGTAAGAAAACCAAGTTGAGCACAAAATATAAAAAGTCTAAACTGAGGAGCCATAGTGGTAAACAAATCTATTGTAACTATTAAAGACTTTCAGTTAGCAGCACATGAAGGATGGGGGGGGAGAGGGATGAAACTAGTAGAGGTCAAAACTTTTGGCGATGTGTAGACTAGCTCAACAATTCAACTTGATAATGCAATTTAATGGATATTTACCAAATACTTGAAGGGATATATATATATATATAGATATATATTTCAATTATCCATTTAATCAACATTTATTACATACCTTAATATGCTCCAGGCATTGTGCTAAGCACATGGGATACAAAGAAAAAAGAGAAATGCCATACCTACCCCCAAAGAGGTAGCTAGGTTGCCCAGTGGATAGCGTGTAGAGCCTGGAATGAAGAAGACCTGAGTTCAGTTCTAGACTCAGACACTTACTAGCTGTGTGATGCTGGTAAAATCACTTAATCTCAACTTGCTTAATAAGCAAAAGGAAGCTGGAAAGAAGAGGGGAAAGATTACAAGGAGTTCAGACAAAATGGAGGTGAAAAAGGAAGTGGAGTAAGCTACAAATTCCAGGTCCTGCCAGTTATAAAGGAAAGCATGGTGGGGGAGGGGGGAGCATAGTGCTGCACCCACCAGCCCTCCAATCCAATGAGAGAGGAGGGTGAGGGAGGTGAAAGGTGTTGAGGATCCAAAACTGAGTTAAATGGGATGATGAGTGATTAGCTAATCTGGGAAATGCTCCTTTTCATTTTTATCACCTGACACAGTGAAAAAAATCTCATAGTAGACAGTTTGACACAATGGAACGAGAATTAACTCTGGAGCTTAGTTAAACACAGATCAAATCCTACTGCTGTCCTTTACTACCTGAATGACCTTGAGAACATCCTTTAACCTCTGGATCTAAGGTTACTGATCTATAGAATGAGAAGTCTGGATTAAATATACTTTAAAATCCTATCTGGCATAAGATTGCCAATAAACTAGTCATAGAAGCTAAAAAAATGCTTGTTGATTGATTGACACGGGGAAATTCATAGCCAGGATTTATAATTAGCCAGTACACTGAAGCTTTCTTTAATAGCAACAGGGCATTTGAAACAGGGTGTTAAACTTCAAGGACAATTAAAGTATTTGTGGTCTGACACCTTCCCAGTGGTTCCAGAGCTGAGCTCCATCTAGCTAATCCTGGGGTCTATTGGCAGAGACTGGGTGAGAGGATTGTAGTGCCTACTACAAGAATAATATACTATGTAGTATATTATTAGGAAAGGCTTATTGAATGAGAGCTTCCAAACCATTCTGCTGGCTCTACCCTACATCTCTTGGAGACTCTCAATACATCTCTTACTCTCTGAGGTGAGAGTGAGTAAGACCCAGACCCAAGGGAAATGGCGGGGGCAATATATTCTTCATAAACAATGGTAATGTATTTAATAAGTCATTCAGAAAGCAAAATAAACACTGTTTTCCTGTGATGAAAATGGTGTTAACATGCGTGGCAACTGCCTAGACAATATGTATAGAAGGGAGAAGTTACCACCATGACTTTACACATTAGCATTAATCTCTCCAAGGAAAAAAAAGTAATGGAAATGTGTAACACCAATGCAATACCCATAGCAGCCACTATGAATATGCATGCATATTCTCAAGGTGGATTTGCAAAATATAATAAACTCTGTTCCTCAAAGGCAAAACAAAAATATTTATCAGGAACATTAAGATACCAGGTGGTAAGATTTAACAAGGTACTCATCACTAATCCATGGAAAGCCTCAAATATCTTAAACCATCTTTCTGTTAGGCTTCCCTACAAACAATTCCCCCAAGGCAAAATTCCCTCCTTCATCCACTCAAACTGCTTCTTTCTCTGCTCTGTGTTCTTAGGGCAACTCTCTGCTCTCTGCTTCTTGGGCAAGCTCCTCCCACACTGAGCTCTATGTGATCACAGGCTCCATGTATTAGGCCTATTAATGGGTGGGGAAGATCTTCCTATTCTATGAATGCTACAAAAGGCAAGATATTTTATTGGCCTGTACTGCCAATATCACCATTAACACACATACATATGTATTCGCACTTAAATGAAAAATTGATTTGAGTTTTCAATGTTTTATTTTTTCTTGCTAATTATCCCAGCATGGTTTGTACATTTGCCACAAGTTCAAATATTTTTTTTTATTAAATTGGATTAATAATGTAACATCACATCATATTGTATAACATTATATTACATTATTTTGGTGTATTACACATTATGTGATGTGATGCAATATGATATTATACTACGTTATGTTATGTTTTACTATATATTCCTCATATTGTCTTGGTTAGTGTGATTTCCTTTAAAAATAATTATGTAATAAAGGTCAGAGTGATGTGTGTGTGTATCTGTAAGAGAGAACCAGAGACAGTGACAGAGACAGAGGCAGAGACAAAGACAGAGGAAAAAAAGATAGGAGAGAGACAGAGACAGACAGACAGATGAGAGAGAGAGAGAGAGAGAGAGAGAGAGAG
>NW_027185697.1:2605905-2642352 GCF_028583685.1 Petaurus breviceps papuanus | reverse complement strand
GAGAGAGAGAGAGAGAGAGAGAGAGAGAGAGAGAGAGAGAGAGAGACTGAGTGTGTTTTCTGGGTTGTCCAAGTCGTTGGCATTGCATGAGTGTGTTTCTATTCTGTCATTATTCCTTCTCTCTGAGGAAGGGAAACAGGAGGATTCATTATGTTTTTTGGGGAGATCTGTTATTAAGGGTTTTTTTCTGTGCTTTCCATCTTCACCTTCTACATTGTTTGGCCCAGTTCTTCTGGGTTCTTCCAATAATATTGTCTTTTGATTTGTAGCAATTAATTTTCCTTCTTGGTCTATATTTCTTTTCTTCAATTCTGTCATTTTCTTCCCAAAGATTCTACTATTTTAGAAATTGCCTATCTTTTTGTGCCATTATAGTCTGATTTTTCCAAAGCTCAATGTTACAGGACTCTGTGTGTGTATGTATGTATATGTGTGTATATACATATACATGGAGACAGAGACACAGACAGACAGAGACACAGAAAGAATATATAACATATATAACTCTGATAGAAGAGTAGCTTCTGTCCCCTACTTCCTCCTTCCCCTCCTAGTAGGAATGGAATTCTCTTTTGGAGAAGGGTGGAGGGAGAAGAGGCTAGATCTGGCTCTTTTGCCTTTCTTCAAGCCACACAAGCCCCTGGCTACAAGTGGCTCTTATGTGGACCTCTCTACATGTGTGGGGCCCACTCTATCTCAATATACTATATATTTTCTATTCTCTCATTGAACTTATTGCATTCTTTTCCCATAAGAATGCCAATTTCTGCTCTTAACTCTTAATTCTGTCTAAGCTATGACTGACTGGATGATGATGACAATGATGATGATGACGACAATGATGATGATGATGGTGCTGGTGCTGCTGGTGCTGGTGCTGGTGCTGGTGGTAATGGTGATGATAGCACACTAAAACATTTCAATTTGCAAATTCATAAGTACAACTCTGCTGGGTTCCTCTGATGTAAGTTCTCTCATCCACGGACAAGGCATTTTATACATTATAATATATTTCCTATGGTTGGTGCTATGATTATCCCCATTTAATAGATGAGGAAACTGATGCTCAAAGACATTAAGTGACTTGTTTAGGATCACAGAGCTGGCATTTTGGACGGGAATCCAACTCTCATCTTTCTGACTGTAACCCCTCTTTTCCATCTACTATGCCACCAAGATGCCTCATGTCACAATGTAGACTCATAGTGGCCTTCTAGTTCACTACCAAGTATGTTTTTTTCAGATAAACCACTATCTAGTTATGACTCCTTGAGAAGAAGAGCTACATTTTGACTTTCATATCATCCCCACTATTTCACGCTATTCTGGAATTATAGTTCTTGCTGTTGTACAGTCATTTCAGTTGTGTTCAACTTTCTGTGATCACATTTGGGGTGTTCTTGGCAAAGATACTAGAAGGATTTTTCCATTTCCTTCTTCAATTCATTTTACAAATGAGGAAACTGAGGCAGACAGGGTTAAGTGATTTGCCCGTGATCACACAACTAGTGTGTGAGGCTGGATTTGAACTCAGGTTTTCCTGACTCCAGGTCCAATGCATTATTCACTGAGCCACCAAGCTGCCCAAATATTGTAGGTTCTTAATTAATACTCACTGACCAAAGGATTAGCAATGGTAGAGTCAGTAATCAGACAAATTTGAACAGGACCAGACATTGAACCCAATCCAATTAGGTAAAATTAGGTGAAATCAAATAAATATTATTGTATACTCTGAAACACAGTTGAAAAATAAACTTAATTTCCTCCAAATATCTTTTCTAACAGTCTGACACAAAAATGATTTGAATTTCTCATATTCGAGATTCATTTTTTTGGGATAAATAAGTATTTTATTTCACATTCAAATATATTGATTCATATGGCTAATACAGTTGCTTTCTTACAGGTTGTTTGAGAAGAAAAGAAAGTAAAGAAATGAGAGTTGAGAGGGTAGGCCCAGAATGCTATGTTGAAAGGACTCATCTAAGTGAGTTAGGTGCTCGAGAGAGCATCTCTGTGCACCAAGAAACTGTGAAATAAATTCCATTGTTATAAGATTGTTTTATTTTTAAAATTAAAATCACAACTTAGAGTTTCAGAAAAGTATAGAGATAGTTTAGTCTAATCATGTTAGTCTGAAAGAAAGAACCTGCTCTCTCAAGAGGAAATGAATTGCTGAAAGACACACGTTCACATAGCTAATAACCAGCAAACCCCCAGTTTGATCCCAGGTCCTCTGACTGAGAATTGAGTATATTCTCTGTTGCATCATGTTATCTAAATATTTTATACTGTCCAATTTGGTAGGGTTCAATGATTAGAATAAGATGTATCTGGTGGTGGTTTACCTGGAGAACATGATTTCTGACTCTGTCTCTGAAAATAGAATGTTTGTGTGATTTATTTACATTTAACACAATTTCTAGTATATAGCAATAACTGACTTTATATACCTCATTAAAATTAGTAGAATATTTTCCTCATATAACTTCAGCCACACATTGGCCCCGATATATTTCCCATTTGACTCTATTTGCAGATGTGGCTCAGATAAAGTAAATGAATCTTCCATGTTCAAAATCTAGGGAATGTAAGAGGCAGGATATGAACTCAGTTTTTGCTGACAATGACCCTGATCCTCAATTTGCTTTACACACCATATCGCTTTGCCTCTTATTTTGTTTGCTTTTTAACATGTGTACATCTCATTCCAAATCCTGAGACTAATTCAACAAACATTTATGAGACTTATTTTCATTTCCTCTTCATGCCTTCAGTAAATAGGTACTCTTCCTCTAATAGAATTTACATTTAACCAAGGTTCCAAACCATATTTGCACCACGAGAATCTCATTGCCTTTCATTAAGATTATGGCCCAATCTCATATAATGATGGAAAAATCCTATTGTAAAACACATTCTATAGATCCCTCCCAAGGTTTCTTGCATATCCAACTGCTGTTCCCTACAAACATCCCCAAGATTTAAATGCAAATGAATAAAAAGTATGGGAATTAAATTGCTTTAAAAAGAAACACAGGAAGTGCTCAAGGCAAAAAAATATTTTGGATTGGATGAAATTCAAAAAATGGATAACTATGAGACAAAACTAAACACATTTCAGTTTGCCAGTTCATAAGTACAACTCTATTGGGTCAGTCTGATGGAAGTGCTCTCATCCAGGGACAATAAAACATTCCAGAGAATTTATTTCAGGGAGAATCCAATATTTGGATCTAGGGAGCAATTAATTAGATTGAATACTAGTTTGTACTTCCACTTAAATGGTCTAATTTCTTAAAATTTATACTACTGCTCCTATACAGAAAATTCCATTGGCTTAAGGTAAAATAAGGCAGAAGGAAGTTCACAAAAAATAGAAGTATTTTTGCTTGAAGTTTTTGTTTCTAGTTTTTTTTTTTCCTAGAAAGCAGACTCCTTTTTGCTCAACATGTATACTGTGCAATCATTTTCTTTGTAATGAATCTTACCTGCCTTCATTTACTCAATCCTCCTAGATGAAAATTGTGTATATAAGCACAATAATATACTCAATAAGAAGGTGGGGGTGTTATTCAAACAAAATATTTGACATCTCATTAAAAATCTTTTCACATTTTTGATCCCCAGAATTGGATTTACCTTTTATTAGCCCAGGTTTCCCCCTCTCTCTGAAATGTTCTGTCTACATTTCCCTCTCTCAGGACCATTAGCTCCCTTTAAGTTTCTTCTGAAATGCATCTTTTACAATGTCTTTATTGATTCTCAAAAATGTTAATGCCTACTAATCACATTTAATTTATATTAATTTATGTATAATTTGTACTTACTTCGCTGTGCACATTTTATATGTTATATCCCTACACTACCTCCCACCCAGTAAAATATAAGCTTCTTGAGGGCAGGAATTATTTTACTTTTGTCTTTCTATCTTCAACCTCACAGCTCTATTACAGTGTCCTGTTCATAATAGGGCCTTGTTAAATGCATTTTGGATAAAGTTGATTCAACTTTAAAAAAATAATAATAATTAAATTAAACCAGTGGGGATGGAGCAGATCCAACCTCAGAGCATTTGCATGAAGAAAATATGTTCTATAGTGCAAACAGTACTGTAATTTGCATAAAGAGAATGATATCTATTTTCAGCTCCACCGCTATTTGACTTTGGGCAAGTCACTGTCTTCGTATAATTTTTTTTTTGATATCTGTAAATATGGGGAGTTGAACTAGATTTCAAAGATCCATTGGAATTTAGCCATTCTATGCTATGGTTTGCTAATTTGAATGAAAACATAAAGGTAATGTTCATACTGGAATCTTCCTGTGATGCCTCATTTTGGCACAGAGCTCTCTGGCACCTTGATGACTATGGCATCACACATAATGGCTGGCAGAGTTACCTAGCGAAAAACATAAAAACAGAGCCAGACTACATCCATAAAATGGAGTATCATCACCATGAAATTGCTCTCTACATCATGATTAATTTCACCACAAAAGATCACATATGAAGGAAAGGGAGAATTACAGTTTTCATCTTTGGGCACTGACAATGATGAAAGCACAGATTGTTGAAGTGACTATGAACAAAATGCTAAAAAAAATATGTTATGTAGAATTATTTCTAGAAGAGAAAAGAAATGGAGAATCAATAAGGGTTGGAGAAGTCAGCAAAACTTCATGAGAACAAGAGAACTGGAGTAGGGATTTAAGCAGTAGGTAAGACCTGTATAGAGGCAAGACAATCTAGGCATAAAGAAAATGAAAACCGGTACCAAGGAAAAAAAGGCAGGAATAAGCAATTAATTTTACAAAGACACTAATGAATCTAATATGTTTGGAGTGAATGCTTTTTTGTTGGAGTAGTTGTGTGAGAGTTGGTGCTGTAAGTTCATAGGATAATAGATTTAGAAAGCCATGTAATTCCATTCCCCCTTTTATAAATGAGGAAATAGAGACCAACAGAGGTTAAGTGATTTTCTGAAGGTCACACAACTAATAACCAGCAAACCCATATTTTTACCTCTGGCTGAGAATTAAATACATTCTCTACTGCATCATGTTATCTGTATATTTGATACTGCCCATCTTGGTGGAGTTCAATGATTGGAATAGGATTTATCTGGTAGTTGTGTTCAATATAGATTAGAAAGGGTAAAGTTATGGTGGACTCTTTCTGTGAAAATAGAATGTTTGTGTGATTTATTTATGTTTAAAACACTTTCTAGTACATAGCAAGGTCTTGTTTATTGATTGATTAATTGACAATGCATGATGATTGAGATTGCAAGAGGCACTATGGTTCAGTAGAAAGAATAAATATTTTAGAATCTTAACTCTCACATTCAAATCCTGCATCTTTCACTTACTACCAGAATCATCTCGTACAAGTGATTTCAACTATATGGGCCTCATTTTTCTCCTTTGTAAAAAAATAAAAAAAGATGTAGTAAGTCTAGAGAGGCTCCTAAGTTCTTCTTTCTTGCAATCTGTGATCCTATTATTTCCCGCTCTGTCTAATAACTGTACCACTTGTCAAATACTTCTTAGCATTTAATGTGTGTATATTAATCATATCCCTTATTAGATAATTAGTTGATATTTTTTTGAGAGAGGTGTCACATTTTGAATAACATAAATGTCCAAGACCTTAGCATGGTACAGTGTTCACTATATGTGGTCAACATATAATTGATGAATGAATGAAAGAATGACAGAATGAACGACTCAGGGATTGAGATAAGAGACAACATATTGGAGGGGCAAAAGAAAAAAAAAGACGAGATGAAAACAACAAGAAGACTTATGGATAGTAGTTGAATCTAAATCAGAATAATGTCAAATGTTTGCACCTTTTTACATCCCATGATTATAGATTAATTTGTGTAAGTTATCTCATTTGGTTGTGTCAAAAATTGAAGAACAGGTGATAATTGATGACAATGCATTTCAGTTATAGGTTAAGATTAATTAATAATGTCAATTGTTTTAGGGTCCTAGATATAAAATGAAATGATGGTTGGATCAATTAATCAATTAGCAAGAATTTGTCAACCTATCCATTACGTAAGTATTCAGGATGGAAAGACTAAAAGGAAATTCAGATTGCCCTCAAAGAGCTTTCCTTGTCTTCAGATGTCATTGCTTAACCACTGTTGAAGTTTTGTGAAACCTGGTGAAAAAATAAGAAAGTAGCATAAGACAACAAATATTTTCCTAAATGAAAAAGAAGAGAGTAAAATCTGCAAACCATGGTCAACAATTCCTGGCACATAATAGGAACTTAATAAATATTTGTTGAAATTATGGAATTAAAAATGACAGCCAGATAAGGTAGTTTTAATTAGGTTTCATTGAGGAGAAGTGTATCTAGGACATGAGATGCCCATCTGGTCATAGTGTGCCCGGTAAGACCATATATGGATGATTATGTGCAATTAGTCATGTCTTATCTATACTGGAATGGGCATTGATGAACTGAAAGTGTATAGAAGAAGGGGAAACAAAGAAGAATGGAAGAACCCAAGGTCATGCTACACATATTGATGGAACTGATGATTTTTAGCCCAAGAAAGAGAAAATTCACAGGGAACATGACAGTTATCTTCAAGAATTTGAAGACTTGTCATTTGAAGACGTATTAGATTTGTTTTGTATGACCCTCAACAGCAAAGTTAAGATAACTTTTTGGAAATTTCATATAAACATATTTAAGTGAATTGTAAAGTAGAGCCTCACCCCCCCAAAAAAATTTTTTAGAGCTCTCTGAAAGTAGAGGAGGGAGGTTGTCATTCATCCTTATCAGAGGTCTTCAGAAAAAGTTGCTACATGCTGTCTATATTGTACTTTTTTTCTTGATTCGGGGATATCTCCGATTGGATATTCTTTAAATCACATTCCATTCCTTAAATTCTCTGATTCTATGAGGAGAAACAAGAAAAAAGGAGAATGAGATAAATTATTTGCCATAATCATCAAGAAATAGCCCTCAAAATGGATATTTTTTTCCTAATGACAATATGATTAAGATTCTATCCTTCACATAAAATATGAAGTGTGCATCAAGTGTGTGGTGAATAAAGGGGTAAAAGGTAGGATTCTTGAGAAAATCTTCAAAATGTGAAGGAGGGAGTGAAGAAAGAAAAACAAAGATGATGTGATTCAGAGATGAGTGCAAGCTACTTATTTAGAGGGAAGGGGATGCAACCATGATGTACGCTGTTGGATAATGGGTTGTTGGTGAAGTGTTGGAGTAAAGATGCGTAGATCAAGAATCCTAGAAATTTGGGGAAAAACAGAATGAAAGAGGCAGTAGCAAAGCAGGGGATAACATGGTAATGAGAGACTTTTTTGATAGTGAAATGAAGAATATGTTTGTGTGAAAATAATATCACGAAAGCCAAGGAATGATTGGAGATCTAGCATGTGATTAATAGAACCGCAAAGAACCATAAAATAGTGCAGTGTATAGAGGGTGTGTGATGGTCAGTTGATGAAATCACAGAATCACCAAATTTTAGAGTTTGAAGGGACAAACAAAAGTTTGACTTGTCTAGAAAAAGAGCTAACATTCAAACTCACGTCTCTACTAATTTAAAATTAAGCACAATACATATGAATGTAAGACGTAGATAGATGAAGATCCTACAGAGATAAATATATGTAAATTCATCAAATTTCTTTCTTCTCTTATTAATTACATATAGATTTATACCTATAATAATAAATAAATAATATATAAATATAATTATTATATTATCTATTATAGTTCTTTCCATCTGTCATTTTTCCTATTTATCCTATATATAGCTTTATGTAACTATATATAGAGATAGATAGATATCACTGTCTAATATGTAGAGATAGAGAAATGTATACACCTATCTATAACTCTTTTAATCTATCTATGCCTAGTTAACTAGCAATATGCATAATAAATGTTGTGTGTCCTTTGAAGAAATGGGTGATATCTTAACATGTGTATGAATTGTATTTAAGTGAGGCAGAATTGCCCGAAGTCATCAGCCTCACTCTCTCTTCCTGAGTCACCAAAGTCCACTGATATGCCAAAAGGCAGAATGACTGGCAATGCCCCACTATTCAATGGATGACCTTTGTATCTTGATGTCTAACAAATCTAGAAGTATTTCACCACTCCTGTTTTCAGCTGTCTTCATGGCCATGAGAACAAATAGTTCTTCTCTAAAGACTCCACTGGGGGAAGTCTTCATGTGCTTTAGAGCAGACATCTCCCTGACCACCCTACAGGTTTGATGCCTGTCAGTTACCCTTAACTTGGTTTACCCATATGTATCAGCAAGCACCCCAGGGTCCCCAGGGTGGCTGACAATACAGGTTCTTGGATCTGCTTTGTTAAAGGAAAGCAACTCAAAATAGGTTAACAAGCTTACTTTAATCAGTCAAATATGTATCGTTCACCTAGCTCAGGGGAAAAAGGTCAGCACCCCGAACTTCAGAGTATGCAGACAGAATTATGAAGACAGAGAAACAGATCAAGTAGACAGATTTCCAAATTGTCCAACCATTACATCCATACCAAATCAACATCTGGGTTTTTCAAAGCTGGGGGTGGGGGGATGGGGGGGTGGGGGCTCTCAACAACAGCTTCCCAGAGTCTCATCTGATCAAATCACAGAACACTTCTCAAAGTGAGCCCCCAAAACAAAGCCTCAAATCAGGGTTTATATAACCTTCTCCTGGCTCAGAGAATGTAACAACCTTCTGGACCCACTGGCCAATCAAAAAGAATCTACTGAAAAACAAACCTCCCACCCTAGGCTCCTTGGTTCACTTTAGCCTAGGGGCACGGAAGATCTTAAAATCTGCATTTCCATTACACCATATGCTGAGACAGTTTAATGGCTTGTGGCTAATACACATGCCCCAGCTTCTGGGAGCCCCTGGTGAGAGTTGGGTAAATCAGGCAGACACCAAAGGTAGATGAGCAGTCCTGAAAAGGGCTTGGCAAGGCCTCATGCCAGAGGCTCTAGCCCTCCTTCACACTCCCATACACCCCAGAGGATAAATAAGAAGTAATTAATAGAGGAAAGGAACCATAATCAAGAAGAGTTGGTGACCCTTTCAGTAAAAATATTGGGATTTTATAGGGAATTAAAGCAAGTCAAGAAAGTCAGTGGTCAGTGAAGAGGAGGGAGAATGTTCCAGGTATGGGAGACAGTCAGAGAGAAATTGAGTTTCTTGTTTATTCTGTATTCATTTGAGATCTTACAAGCTCTGGTTTGCACCTCACATGTACTATGTCATGTTCTAGAATCAGTATTAAAATAAGGATTAGGGATATTTTACAGACTAACATATACGCATACTGTAAACTTGGTTCTCATATAAGTAGAATATAATGAGGTGAATTAACTAGGAGAATAAGTTATATCTCTCCTCTTTAACCAAACACAGGTGCTTTCCTTGAGTGATAGTCAAAAGAAAACTTTCCTAATGTGAGGGATCATGGTAGAAATGGTGGTGCATATCCCACAAACCAATAAAAAGGTATTTGCCTGATATCCCCAGCACAAGTGCTGTATTTTTATTTTATTTTATTTTTTACTGCAGTGATGCGACTAGAGCCTGACAGTGCAGGGGACTTTGATTGTTTGCCACAGGATAAAGGTCTCCACTTCTGACATTGTTTTTGAAATAGAAACCATGTTTTTCTGTGTTATTATCAGTGTGTATGTTTTATGTCAATGATTTTATATAGAAGCTATCTTTATCTATTCCACATTTGCCTCCTTCTCCTTTGGCTTTGTGCCATCCAGGGCACTACCAAGTGTCCCTGTGTGGGTTTGTGTTGAGAACCTATAACTGTGCTCCACACCAATGAAACTGGCCTCCAGGGAAACAAGAACTGTGAACCAAATGGTGCAGTGCTGGCAGACCTCTCCTCCACCCAAAAAGGAAGTTTTGAAATTAGATTTCATTGGAGAAGTGACGATATTAAAAATGGGCTAAGTTCATTTGGTATGAACATTAAAGAGGTAGGCATATTAGAAAATGGTCATCCAAAGGCAGAAAAAAAAACAACATAGGGTATAATAATAAAATTACACTGCCAGGCATAAAGCATCATTGCAGAAACAATGCTAAACATTACACCAAGGAATAAAGAGAGGCACTGTGGGATAATGGTGAAATCAGAGTTCCTGGAATCAGCAACTGGCCTAAGATCTCATTTCTAATGTCTCCTGTCTATATGACTTTGGAGAAGTCACTTAACCCTTCCTGATCCTCCATATCCTCACTTTTAAAATCAGGGGATTGGTCTGGAAGGCCATTCAGATTCCTCTCAGCTCTAAATTTATAATCCTGTATTCTTGCCTTTTGAATTCACCAAACAACTATAAGCATCTTTATGATAGTAATAGATAATTTAGATACTCCTCCCTTTATCCAGGATATTTAGTATAACATGGTACAGTGTACACACTTTATAAATGTGTGTATTTCTATAGAATTCAGTTAAATCAATTTGCTTATTGCATCATAGACTTCTGTCTTTTTTTGATGAGGAACCTCATTACCTTTGAAGTCCGGCTAGTGAAACTTTCCAGTATACATAAAGCAAAGTAGATTTCACTTATACCTTATCAATTTGATGTTTGTTGTCATTCATTTTGCACTATACCAAAATGTGTCTACATTATTTTGTGAGGATTTTGCTTATGAATTAGTAGGCACCCTATTCATTGACAGAAACACACACATACAAACACATGCAAGAACACAGACAGACATAATACTTTTGCACTCTATCTGATATTCCATTCCTCTTTTTGCCTTTCCCTATGCTATTCCCATGCAGGGTTGAAAAAGTCCAGATGTCTTGGACTCCATTCCCATGTGTGACATGTATAATGTTCCACCTTCATGTCTGTCCTCTTTCTTTTCCAAAAAGTACAATGTGGTAAGTTATGGTTGGTCATTGGAAGTTTTTTTTTTCTTTCCCTCCTCACTTCCACCTATGGGGATCCTTATGTCTTTTCAAGGTTCAAATGTCCCCTCCCTGAGTAATTTGCCATAATTGTCTTAGTTGACAATACTCCTATCCCCAAAAAATAGTTTGCCATTACCTTATCTGTTTCCATATTGTATGTGGTGGGGCTGGACATATGTCTTCCTACATGACCAAATAAGAGATTTTATGTTTACCCAATTCCTTGCTTCTGACAACTTTCTTTTTTCTTTCCTGTGCACAAGAGACCAGAATATCTGCAGAGTCACAAAGCATAGGCACATGTGATTACATGTAACTTTAGATATTGAGAAGAAATTTTTCTAGTGCTAAAATATGAGCTTGCAGATATTCTTGAGTTAGTAAATTCCCAGTTATGGATTCTGGAATTATTGGATTTAGGCATCAGCCTCCCAATGGGGGATGTTTTTCCTAACAGTGTACATATTGGTATGTAATGGAGATTAATGGTTTCACATACATCATCTCCACCCCACCCCACAGCCCATCAGTCTGCTTTGTATATGGAAAGGCTTTTTTTGTCTATGCACTTGTAAAGTTCAACATAAAAATTAAATAAAAACCATGACCAACTCAACACAGCATACTTCTTGGAAAAGCCAGAGGACAGATATAAATTTGAAAGAAAATAGTTATATCATGAGACTCGTATGAGGTCCAAGAGAACTGGACTTTGCCAAATCTGCTGGCATTTTTTGCAGAGTGCAGGTCTGAGGTCGATGAGAAATGTTCAGCAGGCCTCAAAGTGTCTTTACTATCCAGTGAAATTCAATGAGTCCAAGGGACTATTAGAGTACTTGATGTTTCTGCATTTTTTCATGGGTTATTGTAACTCTTCTACATGTTGTATGTTTATTGTGAATAGTTAAATATAGGCTGCCCCATGCCTGAAATCCATGGACTTTGAGCCTATGTAAGGGATTCCAGCTAACAAATTAGACAAAAGAGATTAAGAAACAATGGAATTGAGGAGAGGATGGAGCCAAGATAGCAGGGTAAAGGCAGGGACTTGTCTGAGCTCTCCCAAATTCCCCACCAAACAACGAAAATGAACAAATTCTGGAGTGGTGGAATCAACAAAAGAATGGGCTGAATAATTTGCCAGCCCACAACAACTAAGAAGGTCAGTAGGAAATGTCAAATGTTATTTTCTTCTCTAAATTTATTATTACATTGGCAGGGGAAAAAAATCACATATAATTGTATTGAAAATAAAATGCATTTTTTCCTTCCATGCAAGTTCCTGCAACATTGAAATTTTGACATCCATTTTCCAGTAACACAGAAAATACTGAATTCATAACTTGTGCCCATCATCATGCTGATATTTTAGCATTTACAGCTATACATAATATGGTCTTTAAAATAAGAAGGTTGAGAACATCAGATTAATGATTTTTTTAATATAAAAGGATAATTCTTCCCCTGACCTTATAACCATTTAGAGGAAAACAGTATTGAACTCAAAAAAAACTAATAAACATATAGTTCCTGAAGCTCAAGCCTTCTTTTGTCCTTTGGTAATACCCACAATGCCCTACTCCTATAGAGTCATAAATGCACTGTGCTAATGATTAATTTAGTTCAGTGGTGAGCCATAATAAAGTGGGGGAAGACATGTTTCTCCAAGTCTTCAAAGCTGCCATTATGCTTTAAGATGACAAATGTTCAAATAGACCCTGACTTAATTTTCAAAATAGAATTTTAAAATACTGCATCTAGAATTATAAGCAATTTACAGATGAAGAAACTCAGGTTCAAGGAAGTCAAATGACTAATTCAGGTTCACACAGCCAGTAGGTAAGCAAAATCCAACCTGGAATTGCCTTCTGACTCCTAAGTAGGGCTGTTGGCTCTTGGCTGCCATACCTGTTTGACTGGGCTTGTTATCTTAGTTAAAGGAGTCCTTTGTACAAGATCCTAAATGTATAAAAATACATCATCTTGACATTTAACAAAAAAGCTGTATCATCACATTTTCTTTCTTTCTCCCCGCACCCCCCCCCCCCCGCTTCCAGCATTTTGCCATGCCTGAAACCTGTAAGTAGAAGTTGATTTCTTCATTGAGGTATTTTTATGGTCCCATTAATTACTGCAAAATATAACTCTATGAAATGAAGGAGGGAAATGAGAAATATGGTTTTGCCAAGTAGGTAGCTAGATAATCAGTGTTATAGAAAACTGTCAACAGAGAAGCTATAAAATAAGATTCATCTAAGAATCAATGCAAGAGTAGTCTCCTTACCAGTTACTGAGCCAAAAATGTTTGTATAATATTTAAATTGACTAAAAAGAAAGGCATTCTATACTCCTTATAGAAAGTTACATTAAAAAAAAAAACTTCACGAAATTGGCCTTCCCATTTCCCCTCCCTTTTATAATTTAGATTGACAACTCTCACAGTGAGAATGGAGAGGGAAGAGAGGACACATTTATTAAAGGTCTACTCTATTCCAGGAGGTCTGCTAAAGTAGGAAATTTATGACTTAGTAGAAACGTCCTATGAAGCTGCTCAAAGAATCTAAAGGTTGCATAACTTTCCCAGGGTCATACAGCCATTAAGTTTTGTGGTGGGTGAAAGATAAAATTATGTAGGAAACAAAGCTTCGATCTTCCAGCATATCAGTTTATTGAGCAATGCATGACAATTACCCAACAAATCAGGACCTGTAACTTTCCTCAATTTTGGCACTGTACTATGAATATAGGGAGAGAGAGATTTTTATACATTAAAACAATCAAATAAGAAAAAATAATTAAAATGAAACAATTAACTAGGATATAACATCAGTCAATCTGATTTCTATTTGGAGGAGAGATTAGAGACTTTCCACATTGGAAAATGGAGATTGAAGAGGTGTAACTCTAAAATTAGAGGGAAAAAAGTGTTCCCTGAAGTGTCTCTGATCAAAGGAACATTGAAACAATAAACGACTGATCAGTACGAGGCCAGTTTTCAGATAACACATATGGATTGCTTGAGTTCTATAATGGTGAAAAAACTTTCATAAATCTTAAGAGTTTGACTGAATTTCTGCTCAGCATAACCTAGGCCCTTAGTTAAGGGTCTTTAAATAGCACATAAACATAGGACAGCATTGTAGCCATTTAGGGCTAGGTTCAAACAATACAGTAAGTATCTCACCCAATTCTGACAATTTTATACAGTTTTCTCACAGGGAGAAATTGAACTAAACACATAATTGAATAGAAAGGTACCTGAGATCCAGAATTGATTCACAAGATGTAATCAGTGTGGTTCACTGTAATATAATATCAAGCAAAGGCAACTTCCCAGGTTCAAAATACCAGCATAGGTGCTCTCTATTTTATTTCAGTAACAAACCCAGAACAGAGAAGATCAAAACATGACATCATTCAAAATACAGCATTTACTAAGTGTGATTAAATCATCTCCAAGGCCTACCCCACCCCAGGACTTTCCAATCATTCAATCAATTACAAAGTCTCTGTTCCAAATACTTCTCCACCCCTAGGCTATACCTTAATTAAGTCCACCACAAAGCCCCTCTTCTCAAATGGAGATTAGTTTCCAAACATAAGTAAAATACATTCATTTGCTCAACCATAGAACACAAAAAGGTCAAAAGTTCCCCACCCCTGGATCACAATTGAATCTACCCCAGAGTTACATCAAGTTTAAACACAGCACTTAATACCCAAATGGAGGTCTTTTCTTCATCTTGACAGGAGGCAAGTTCTCAGCAATCTTAGTTCCTGGAGAGACAAGGCTTAGCAAGGCCATAAGATACATTGCCAGTCCCTTCATGAATTTATCCTCTGTCTGTAGAACAGTCCTAGAACCCCTGAACACATTAGCAAAGCCCTCTCCCAGGATTTCTGTAAACATACAAGAAAATCCTTCTTCAGGGCTTCTGAACCAACAGAAAGGCTCCCAGACCCCTGCAACAACAGCACTGTCCTTCACCAGTGGACAGTATTCATTCTGTCTGCCGGACAGTCTCCAGACCCTTGCAACAACAGTACTGTCCCTCACCAGTGGACAGTATTCACTCTCAGTACTGTCCCTCACCAGTGGACAGTATTCACTCTCTGTCTGCAGGACAGTCTCAGGCCTTCTTAACCAAATGCCAGGTTCCAGGACTTCTTCAACAGGACAGTCTTTCACCAGTGGACAAATCTGGCAAAATAACATCAAAACAGACAGACAAAGTACCAGCAAAACAGCCATGTCTCCTCAGTCCTTGGCAGCTCAGGGGGCAGGTCTCAAAAGTCCAGGGCAATTCAAAGCGGCCACCAGCAATCTCTTAGTCTCTCTCTCTCTCCACGAGGTGCTGCTTCCAAAAAAGATCTTCCGCCTCTCTCTAGTGTCTCTCCAAATCTACGTCACCAGCTCCTCCCAGTCAGGACTTTCTTTTCACATCAAAAAGTCCATCCCACAGGTGGGATTAACAAGCTCTGGGTTTTAATACAATCAATTTGAAAACCAAGCCCAATACAGGGGAATCTCCACATTCCATTACTATCACATTCACTCAACTCCCACCACCACTTCTTGCCCCAATCATTTCAATTCCCTCAGGTTAAGAATTTGAATTTGAACTCAGATTTTCCTGACTCTAAGTCCTCTCTTCACTACGTCAATATGCCCAAAGGAGACATAAATAACAAATCAGTCACAATCTTACTGCTACAAAAGAACTGGATCTTCAAAAGATGATTATGATGAGATAGTTGCAACCTTGAGGGTAGACATTGCTTCATTTTCTGTTGGTCTTTGCAACCCCATTACCTATCACAATATCTTGGTATGAAATAGTGTATCAGCAAGCACCCTAGCATCCTAAGGATGGCTGCCAACACAGGTTCTTAGATCTGCTTTTCTAAAAGAAAGCAACTCAAAATGAGTTAACAGTCTTGCTTTAATCAAACATATGTCATTTACCTAGTTCAGGGTTAAAAAGTCAGCACCCTGAACTTCAGAGAATACAAACAAGTTACAAGCAGACAACAAATACAGAGAAAAATCAGCAGACAGGCTTCCAACTGTCTGACCATTACATCCATAACTTGTCAGTTACCAGAGAGGGAAGCACCACCATCTGGGTTTTCAAAGCCGGGGCAGCTCAATGGCTACCCAGAGTCTGATTTGGTCAAATCACATAACTCTTCTCAAATTTAGCCCTAAAGCAAAATCTCACATCAGGGTATACATAGCCTTCTCCTGGCTCAGTGAATGCCACAGCCCTCTTGACCCACTGCCTGAACAAGAAGCAACAATGTATGGGCATTCCTGAAAATCAAGCCTCCTGCCACAGGCTCCATTGTGACCACATTCAGCCTATTAGGGGGCAGATTATATTTTCAAATCAAGGAAGGTTCTCAAAGTCACTTAAGCCTATCTTAGGGCCTAGGGGCAGAGAGGATCTTAAATTCCCATTTTCATAACAAATAGTGGCTTTAAAAAGTATTTGGTGGTTGTTTTTATCTTAGCTAATTAGAATTCAGTCAAGGTCATGGGTTCCATTCTTATAAGGGTCTGCAGTAGATCTTTATGGGAGTTGTTCCAAATTTAGATTGGTCTCTCATCACAAATAAGCATCTTTAAGGACAATAGTGAGAAAGGTGGGAGTGGGCATGCCTATACCTATTACTAAAGTGGATAGATGGGAAAAAAAAGACTCTGAATGTCCCCAAGTCAGTGGGATATGTGTGTTTTGCACTCTCCAGTCCTATCTGTTTAAGTTTGAAGGACACTGCAGTTTTTGATATTATGTAATCTTTATTGTAATGTCCCTTCTAGCTCTGACCTTCCAACTTTTTTTGGTTTTTAGATCCCTTGCAGTTTGACCATTTCATTATTTTTATCTCACACTTTTTGGGGGCTTGTCTCCCAGGGCTTTGACATTTGAGATTTAGAGATATGATGTTTAGAAATCCTGTAAGCTCTCCTTTTTTGTGAGATAGAAATTAATCAACCAAAGATCCTTGGGTGCTGCTGCAGTGCTATTTCCATCCAGAGGCATGACTGTGAATGAATCAAATGATGATACCTCCTCTAACCATTCTGTGTTGCCTGATCTGGGCCATTTGAATTGGACAAATTAAAACCAGGTGATGATCACCTACTAACACAGAAAATAAAATAAAAAATTGTATCACATTTCAACCCAAGGCATCTTATTCTGCAGTAGAAAAACAGACCTAGTCTTTTATCTGCTCATCTTGGTAATATACTCTTAGGACCATAAAAGTGAAGTTTCCTGAATTAAATAAAGGCACTTGGAAGGAATATTTTATTACTATTACTGAAAATTTACCTGCATAACACAGTGAGATTTACCACTCATTCTTTTTGTTAAAGCTTAATTTAGGGATCATTCTGTGTCAAAAATATTCTCAAAGCAAAGTTAAGGAATACAACCAAATCATTATATTCTTCATCTGGAAGATAATTCTTAATGACATTTCCTTGAAAACAGAATGACAAACGTGTCAGTGTCAGAGCTGAAAGAACACTGACTAAATTTAAAGGATCTGAGTTCAAATCCCACATCTGATAAGAGTTGTGTAAACTTGGTCAGTGACTTCACCTCTTTAGGCCTCCATTTCCTCTTCTATAAAATGAAAAGGTTAGATTAGATCACTTTTGGGGTATTTTTCTAGGCAGTTAGTTCATGCAGCAGAGAAAATGCTTGACCTGGGTTCAGGAACAAATGAGTTTAAATCTGTCATCAGATATAGGATAGACATATGACTCTGGGAATGTTATATAAACTCTGCCTCAGTTTCCCTATCTTTAAGATGAGAATAATAATAGACCATACTTCCCAAGTGAGTGTTCAAGTGAGATAGCATTCGAAAAGATACTTGCAAACCATAAAGTGCTATATAAATGGTAGTTACTATGCTAACTATATGAAGATTACAAAGAAGGAAACTGAGACCCAGAGTGGTTAAGTGGATTGCTCAAGGACTCAAACATCAGATTGAATGTGAAATTTAAATCCTTTTGTTCTGACTCTATATACAGGCTACTTTCCATTTTACCCAGCTGGATTCGTGAATTAGACAAGCAAATATGGGCTGCTGTCTGCATTACTGAAGGGACTATTCTCATCACTGAGATGACTGTTCTTCTGGAGTATTAATGGGACTAGAAATACTTAGGCTTAAAATTCTCTTTCTAATTCCAACTTTATGAGGAATGGACACAAATCCTCTTCAACTGAATCATGTTTATGTTATTTTGTTTGAAGGTTGTAGGACAAGGGCCACAGCACTCAATTAAGACAGCTAGCTGTTATATACAAGGTAGCAGTGTATCCTGTCTGGTTATGGACAACAGCACCTGGGGGCCTCCTCAGAGCACCAGGACTGTATAAACAGGAAATACAATATGATGATCAGGACATTGATGAATCAGAGCCTAACAAGTAGTGGAAATAAAGTGAAAAAATACCAGTGATAAAAACACAAAGTCTAAATCAATAGTGATCAAACAGAGCTATATAAGATAAGAAGGAAATGGGATAGACATTTGAAATAGACAGGAAAGAAAAGGATTTCCACAGGAAGTGGTCAATTAAGGATAGAACCAATAGCAGGACAAAGCCAAGTGAAAGAAGTGAAGGAAACATCTTCATAATTAGTTCACTGTTAGCCACATTGTTTCTTTTTAACTTAAGGAAATTAGACTTTATTAAGCATCTACTATGTGTCAGATACTTTCAAGTTGTTATTGTAGGGGATCAAAGAATCACTAAAAATTTTCCTTACCTTGGAAGACCTAACAAAACCCCTTGCACAGACATGAGGAACAGAAGACATATAAACAACAATAACAGCAGTCATGATAACAACAGTCATCTAAATGAGAATAAAGAGAAAAAAGAGATATAAGCAAGGGAAAGGGAGTAAGAGAGAGAAATACAGACATATTTCTACAATAAAAAACAGAGAAAGAGATAGAGACAGACAGAGACAAGGAAAACATTTATTGCTTACCATAACTATAAAAGATAAAAATACAATCTAGCTCTACAATTTATTCCCTTGAAGAACTTAGATTCTAGTACAGTATGACAATACATAAAAGTTATCTGGGGGCACTTGAAAGTGTCAGGGTATACAAATGAGCAGGCATGACTGGAAGAGAATAATGGAATCTTGGAAGCAAGCTTAAAGTTAAGGTCAAGGGTGGTTCTAGAGACAAAGCCTCATTTTCAAGTAGGAAGGTAGTAGCAATAGCTTGGACTAGAAAATATTGAAAAATCCTTTCAATCTCTAAATACATACATATATACATATATGCATATATATCATATATATATATGATATATACACATACACACACACACATAATTCCGTCATTTGGGATTCACTTTAGCTTAACAGACATTTATTTGGGACTTACTATATGCTAGGAACCATGCAAGACACTGGAGAGCTAAAATACTAAATTTCAATAGATTTCACTAGTAAAGAGCCCATGGTGGATAATAGCTTACAAATGCATAGGGTTTTAATGATTGGGAAGGTTTTTACATATATTATCTAATTTGATCTCCATAATCACTTTTTAAGATAAGTAATGTAATTAACTCTATTTTTTGTATGAGGAAATGGAAGTTCAAAAAGGAAAATAAAAAGATTTACCCTCGCTAACCAAGTCTTTTTGGTTCCATATTCCAATTTCTACCATCTTCAGCACTCTGCTCTCTTCATAAAGCCTTTCCAATAATCATCTCATAGATTTAGAGCTGGTGGAGAACTGAAATATCTTCAATAACCTTCTCCTTAATTTTATACATGAGCAAAGTGAAGCCTGGTAAGGTGAATTGGCCAAAGTCACATGGGTATTAAGTAGCCAAAGCAGGATACTAATCCAAGTTCTCTGATTCCCAAACCATCATTTGTTCTAGTCTATGCTTCTTCTCTTTGCACTGCACTTTGAACTGTTAATGTAACCCTTAAGAGTCAATAGTTGATATTGTAATGTGGCATTAGAGTGGAGCTTTCATAGCTGTCCAAAAAACATGGTTGCAGAACAACATTTATTAAATTGCATGAGAGATGCAAGATGCTGTGTAGATCCCAAGGAAGAAGAAGGGGAGACAGAAAGGTGAAATGCAGGACCTTAGTATGCTATAGATCTTGAAGAATGGATAATACTAACCTCACATATATGAAGTCTTCTGGATTAATGTGTTATTCCATCCTGTCCTCCACCAGAACACCAGAGTATCTTCATTATTGGAATATTGTCAACTATACTATGGTCACCTACTTTTCACCAGGTATACTTACTCTTAGGATCCAGACTGATACCCAAAACTCTAGGGAGATAATCCCTCCACTATGGGGAATTCTGGGGACAGAACTCTTAGATTAAACTCTAAATTGTTCTTTACCCCCTTCAGTCCTCTATATCTGGCCAGTTCTGTTGCATATTTAATTCGACTGATTTATCTAATAAAAGGATATCAGAGTCTATTTAAAGTGGGTTTCCAATTCTGAGCCTCAGACTAATTTCTGATATTTCTGAGAAGTCCTGTGACCAGGGTTAATGTATAGAGCTTCCACATACATTAATGTTCCAAAATCTTAATATTGTACAATGAGAAAAGTACTGGCTCCAGAGTTACAGGATTTGGGTTCAAATTCCACCTCTGATGATTTTTACCTGTGTGAACTTGGAAATTCACTAAAACTTCCCAGTCCTTTTTTGTCCTGCAACTGTTCCTCAATTCCTTTTTTCTCTCAAATGGGAGAGTTGAAATAAATGTCTTCTGAGGTCCTATCCAGATCTGTGATCTTGCCATTATCTCTGCTAAGTGATATCAGCAAAATTAATGGTGATTTTTAAATTGTGAAACATGTAGCAAAGTGAATAGGATGTTGTACTTGAACCACAAAAGTCTGGGTTCAAAGATTATTTTGTATTGTTTTTTACTTGATGTGGGACCCTGAGAAAAATCCCTTACCATCATTGGGCATTAACTTCCTTATCTATAAAAAAGGAGAAGTTTCATATCAAACTTGTTGTGAATGTCAACTGACATATATGAAAAGTTATGTCAAAAAGTATTTATTAAGCAATTACTGTGTGCCAAGCAATATGATAAATTCTAGAGACATGGATACACCCAGAAAAATACAATGCCTGCCCTTAGGGAACTTGTAGTGTAATCGGGGCATTTATATAAAAAGTATTCTGAAAAGTGAAGGAGGCGATGGTTCCAAAAAAGACAAGTATTAAAAACCTTAAAATATTAGGTGCATTTTAGCTATCGGCATTTACATTGTTATTACTATCATTTTAGCACCTGATCTTGGTTTGCTATATCACCTGAATGGAGTGAATAACTGCTTTATCTTTTAGTCCAGCTACATATAAACTTGGCCATGATGTTAAAAGTCAGGCCAGCCATTCCTGAATGAATTAACAAGGGAAACCTTAAAAGCAGATTCAAGCCACTCATCTGCATGAGCTCTGCATTTCTCTAAGTGTGAGACATTCTATTTGACTATAGGGATAGCAGTCTTCCACATTGGGACTTGAGATGGGTCTTTTTTTTTTTTCTGAAGCAAGAAGTTGGATAGCAACAGACCATATTTTCTCATTTTGTTTCAATGATTAAGCACATAAAACAAATGTATTTGTGTTACTTGAGGCAACATTTCCAATTCTGAGGCTCCCCAGATGTTTGTCTAAGCAGTTCACAGGCCATCAGGTAATGGGAAAGTTTAAATTCATTCCCATTCAATCTCAATTCTCCGCTACAGTAGAGGAGGATTTCAGAGAAAAGAAACTCCCAGGTCAGAAGGAGCCAAAATATCAGAGAAAAGGCAGGAACTCACATGAGCTATCCCAAATTAACCTCTAAACGGCATTAAAATAATACCTCAAAACTAATACTAGGACAGTAGAACCCACAAAAGGACCAGGCAAAACAATTTTACAGCTCAAGACATTTAAAAAGGTCAGCTGTAAATGTCAGTTGCAGAAGGGAAAAAGTGGAATACAGTCTAGCTCATACATAGTAGTCATACATAGACCACTGGCCAGGAAAACAGTGATCCCAACTGCTCTTAGATAATAAAACTTGGGAAGAGATGAAAACTTATGAGCTCTAAAAACAGAAGCACACACACACACACACACACATACACACACACACACAAACTTGAAGCTTGAAACAGTGCCCCAACCAACCTGGGAACAGAGCCCAATTTTATGTATAGAATTAGAATTAAAAATAAAATTGGCTAGAAAAATGAGAGAACAAAAGAAAACATGATCATAGAAAAGTACTGTTGTGAAAGAATATTGAAAGAGAAATTCAGAAGAAGGTAACAAAGTCAAAAGGGCTACGTCCAAATCTTCAAAGAAAAATGTGGATTCTTTTAAGACCCAAAAAGGAATTCTCGAGAAGCTCAAGCATAAAAATACTGAAAAAGATAACACCTTAAAATAGGTCAAATGTTCATACCAATCAATTTACAAAAAAATTACTTTATAGAACTAGAAAAATAGCAACAAAATTCATCCGAAAGAACAAAAGTTCCAGGATATCAGGGGAATTAGTGAAAAGAAATGCTATGGAAGGTGGTCTAGGCATACCAGACTTTAAACTGCACTATAAAGCAGCAGTCATAAAAACTACTTTGTACTGGCTGAGGAATAGAGTAGTGGATGAGTGGAAAAGATTAGGTACACGAGACACAGCAGACAATGACTTTAAGTAATCTACTATTTGACAAACTCAAAGACCCCAGCTTCTGGGATAAGAACTCAATATTTGACAAAAACTCCTGGGAAAACTGGAAAATACTATAGTAGAAACTGGGCATAGACCAATATTTTGCACTATGTAGCAAAAAAAAGTATAATTGTGAGCACAATCTACTCAAATTTATAAGGCTACAAGTCATTCCCCAATTGATAAATGGTCAAAGGATATGAACAGAAAGTTTTCAGAGGAAGAAATTAAAGATATCTACAAGCATCTGAAAAATGCTCTAAATCACTATTGATTAGAGAAATGTAAATCTAAACAACTCTGAGGTACCACATCTCACCAGTCAGATTTGCTGAAATGACAAAACAGGAAAATGATAAATGTTGGACAGAATGTGGAAAAATTGGAACACTAATGCATTGTTGATGTAGCAGCAAGCACCCCAGTATCCCAAGGGTGGCTGCCAACACAGGTGCTTAGATATGCTTTTCTAAAGAAAGCAACTCAAAATGGGTTAAAAAGCTTACTTTAAACAATCAAACATATATTGTTTACCTAGTTCAGGGGAAAAATGTCAGCACCCTGAACTTCAGAGAATACAGACAGAAGTTACAAGACAGAGAAACAGCTCAAGTAGACAGGCTTCCAAACTGTCCAACCATTACATCCATACCAAATCACAGTGACCAGAGAGGGTAGCATCAACATCTGGGTTTTCAAAGCTGGGGGCTCTTAACGACTGCCCAGTATCTCATCTGGTCAAATCACACAACACTTCTCAAAGTGAGCCCCAAAACACAGTCTCACATCAGGGATTTTATAGCCTTTTCCTGTATCAGAGAATGCAACAACCTTCTTGACCCACTGCCAATCACAAAGTATCTCCTGAGAAACAAGCCTCCCACCACAGGCTCCAGGTGCACTTAACCTAGGGGTAGGGAAGATCTTTATGAACTGATCCAACCATTCTGAAGAGCAATTTGGGACTATGTCCAAAGGACTATAAAAATCTGCCTACCCTTTGAGCCAGAAATACTATTTCTAGATTTCTATTCCAAAGAGATAATATCAGTGGGAAAAAGGCAAAAAATACAAAAAATATTTATAGCAACTCTTTTTGTGGGAAAGAATTGAAAATCAAGGGGGATGCCCATTAATTGGGCAATGGCTAAAAAAGTTGTGGTATATGAATGTAATGGAATACTATTGTGCTATAAGAAATGAGGAGCAATGGCGGCCAGGTAGCACAGCGAGTAAAAGCACTGTCTCCAGTGTCAGGATAACCTGGAAGATTGAATCCCAGGCTCAGACACTTAGCACCCACCCAGAAACACCTGACCGTGTAACCTTGAGCAAGTTACTTAACCCCAATTGCTTAGGGGTGGCCAGGTGGCTCAGCGAGTAACAGCACCAACTCCAGTGTTGGGATGACCTGGAGATCGAACCCCAGGCTAAGACACTCAGCACCACACCCAGAAATAACTGGCTGTGTAACCTTAAGGAAGTTACTTAACCCCAATTGCTTAAAAAAAAAAAAAAGAAATGAGGAGTGGGCAGACTTCATAATAACCCGGAGAGACATATAAACTGATTCTGAGTGAGGAGAGCAGAACCAAGAGAACTTTGTATACAATTGCAGACACAATATATCTGGAAAACTAACTTTGATGGACTGGGATCCTCTCAGCAATGCAATGTTATAAAACAACTCCAAAAGACTTGTGATGGAAAGGGCTACAAACATTCAGAGAAAGAACTATGGAGTCTGAATATAGATTGAGGCAAACTACTTGCTTTCTCTCCATTCTGT
This sequence comes from Petaurus breviceps papuanus, assembly GCF_028583685.1. Classification (NCBI taxonomy): domain Eukaryota; kingdom Metazoa; phylum Chordata; class Mammalia; order Diprotodontia; family Petauridae; genus Petaurus; species Petaurus breviceps. The sequence continues at coordinate 2,617,799 of NW_027185697.1, read as the reverse complement.
TTTGTTTTGTTCCTTCTTTCTTGTTGTTCATTCCCTTGGTTATAATTCTTCTTAATAACTCGACTAATGTTTAATATGAAGGTATCTGTAGAACCTATATTACATTGCATGCTGCCATAGGATGGGGGGTGAAGGAGTCGCAGGGGCAGAAAATTTGGAGCTAAAGGGATTAAGGAACTGAATGTTGTAAAATAAAAGTAAATAAATAAACCTTTTTTTTTTTTAAAATAAGTCAAATGACAAAAGAAGAACAAAAAAGAGGCACTGAAAAGAAGAACTCCATAAAATTTAGACTTGGTCAAATGGAAAAGGAGATTCAAAAGTCCCCTGAACAGAAGTTTTTTTTTAATTGTAATTAGACAAAGGGAAACCAGTGATTCCCAGAAAATCAGGAAAAAATAGATAAATTTTTTTAAATCAAAAATTAGAAGAAAATGTGAAATACTACCCTGGGAAAAACGAGCTGGAAAACTGATTGAGGAGGAGATAATTTAAGAATTATTGGACTACATAAAAGCTATGTTCAAAAAATAGCCTACACAAAATCTTTCAAGAAATTGACAAAGAAAACTACCCTGATATATTACAATCAGAGAGTCAAATATAAATTTTAAAAAATCCATCAATCACTTTCTGAAAGAGATTACAAAATGAAAACTTGTAGAAATATTATAGAAAAATCTCAAATTTCCCAGCACAAGAGGAAATATTGCAAGTAGCCAGAAAGAAACAATTCAAGTATTATGGAGGTACAGGCAGCATAACATCAGATTTAGCAGTTTCCAAATTAAAGAATCTGAGGGCCTAAAATACGATATTCTGGAGGGCAAAGGAGTTAGGATTACAATCAGGACTCTTATACCCAACAAAAGTAAGTATGATCCTTCGGGGGGAAATGGATATTTCGTGAAATAGAGAGCTTTCAAACATTCTTGATGAAAAGAGTCAGAGCTAAATAGAAAATTTGACTTTCAAATACAAGACTCCAGTGAAGCATGAAAAGGTAAACAGGAGAAAGAAGTCATAAGTTATTCAATAAAAGTTAAACTGTCTACATTTCTACATGGGAAGAAGATATTTATAACTCCTAAGAACTCTCATTGTTTTCAATAGTTAGATATACATGTGTAATGGGAATGCAAATTTGGAAGATCTTCCCTGCCCCTAGGCTAAAGTGCACCTGAAGCCTGGGGTGGGAGGCTTGTTTTTCAGTAGATACTTTTTGATTGGCCAGTGGGTCCAAAAGGTTGTTACATTCTCTGAGCCAGGAGAAGGCTATATAAGCCCTGATGTGTAGCTTTGTTTTAGGGGCTCACTTTGGGAAGTGTTCAGTGATTTGACCTGGATTCTGGGAAGCCATTGTCCAACCCCCCCCCCCTCGGCTTTGAAAAACCCAGATGTTGAAACCCAGATGTTGACTGGGTGTGGATGTAATGGTTGGACAGTTTGGAAATCTGTCTACTTGATCTGTTTCTGTCTTGATAATTCTGCCTATATACTTTGAAGTTCGGGGTGCTGACCTTTTCTCCTGAACAAGGTAAACGATATATGTCTGACTGATTAAAGTAAGCTTGTTAACCCATTTTGAGTTGCTTTCCTTTAACAAAGCAGATCCAAGAACCTGTATGGGCAGCAAACCCTGAGGCCGTGCTTGGGGTGCTTGCTGCTACAACATGGAAAAATGGCAAGGGTGTGAGTTGACTACAATGGAATGATATAAAAATTATAAAGTAAAGGATGGGTAAAGTAGCATACTCCTGGAGAAAGGGGAAGGGGAGGTTCAATGTGGTAACTAATCTCATATAAAAGATTTATGAAAGATTTTTTGTTTTTACTAGAAAGGAAGTTAGGCACAGTTTTGGACAAAGTTTGAGCATTACTCTAGTTGGAATTGGCTTAAAGAGAGAATAGTAAATGTGTGTGTGTGTGTGTGTGTGTACACAGACACATATATACATACATACACAAATATATATACACATATAAATATGCATACACACATATATATTCTTATGGTATATAAATCTACCTTACTCTCTAGAAAAATAGAAATCGAAAAGGGTAGAAGCAAAAGGATCTGATAGAAGGAAGGGCAGATTAGGAGGGGTAGCTGTCTGAAGAAAATATTTTTGAGGAGGGACAGGGTGAAAGGAGAGAGAGACAGAGAGAGTGACAGAGAGACAGAGACAGAGAAAGACAGAGACAGAGACAGAGAGACAGAGAGAAAGATAAACATGGGAACAGAGGATAGGGGGAACTACAATATTAGTAATCATAACTGGGAAAAATACATTCTTCTCTGATAAAGGCCTCATTTTTTTTTCAAATATATAGAGAACTCTTTCAAAACCATAAGAATATAAGGCATTCGCTCAAAGGATATGAATGGGCATTTTCAGACAAAGAAATCTAAAGGCTCTAAATCACTATTGAATAGAAAAATACATATTAAAACAACTCTGAGGAACTACTCCATACCTGTCTGATTGGGTAATGGGACTCAAAAGGAAAGTGAAAATGTGGGAGAAGAGGTAGGAAAATTGGGACACTATAGCACTATTGGTGGAATTCTGAACAGAACCAAATATTCTGGAGAAAATTTAGAATTATGTGCAAAGATCAAATACTATGTACTCTTTGGCCAGCAACACCACTAAAAGGTCTGCATCACAAAGAGATCAAGTTCAAAAAAACCAAATGGACTTACATGTAGAAAAATATTTTGACAGCTCTTTTGGAGTGGCAAAGAAATGCAAATTTAAAGGATGTCTTTCAATAGGGAATGGCTAAATAATGTACGGTATATTATCATGGAGTACAATTGTGCTATAAAAAATGAAGAGCAGGATGCTTTCACAAAACCCTGGAAAGACTAACATGAACCTATGCAAAGTTAAGTGAGCAGAACCAGGAGAGAATTATACTTAGAAACAGCAATATTGTATGATTATCAACTGTAAATGACCGAGCTGTTCTCAGTAATACAATGTTCCAAGACAATTCTGAATGACTTATGAAGAAAAAAATGCTATCCACTTCCAAAGAAAGAACTGTTGGATCTCAAAGCTTACTTTTTAAAACCTTTTTTTGTCTGTACTTTTTTTTTTACAATTTGACAAATATGTAAATATGTTTTGTATGACTGCACATGTATAACCTGTATCAAATTAATTGCTCTCTCAATGAGGGGGCACTGGAAGAGTGAGAGGGAGAATTTGGAACTCACCTTTTTTAATGTTAGAAGATGTTTTCATATTTATTTTGAAAGATAACAAATTAAAAATAAAAGAATTCCCTAATTTAGTTTTCTTTTTAAAATTAGCATCCATTACATGGTTTTGATAGTTCAATTATCTTATGAGTTAAGTTTTTCTTTATATGAAATTAGAATGACTTTTTCGTCCTAACCAAGTTCAGATGTCACCAAACTCTCTAGTCTACTGAAATGAATCATTTAAATGCATGTTATTTGCTTCTGTGTGTCTTTGTTCATGGTTTTCCATTTCTCTAGAATCTCTTCAGGCTTATTATTTCTCCTCATACACTGTACTTATTTTTTTCTTTCTCTGTATCTTTTCATTGGATGTTCCCCATGCCTGGAAAGCATTCCCTCAAAAATTACAACTCTTAGAACCCCTATACTCATTCTAGATTCAATTGAGGGAATATTTTCCATTAGTCTACCATGTCCACCAACAAATTGCTTTTCATCTATATTATATATACCTATAGATTTTGTTGTCTTCTCTAAAAGAATGTAAGCAATCAGAGAGGTTCTCTGTTTTCATTTTTCTTCTTATATTTGGTTCCTATTACAATTCCTGAATGCAGAAGGAATTGAATATAATGGGAAGGGAAAGGAAGGTAAGGTAAGGAGGAAGAGAAGGGAATTTTGCTTGTGGATATTCACTTGCTTATATTACTATTATGCCCTTGTCTTCCTGATGCACCCATCTGACACTACTACTCCCATATTCAAATGCCTCAGATAATCCCATATGCTTCTAGAATAAAATGTAAACTTACTCTCATATTTCAAGCACTTCATAATCTAGCTCTCATTTATCTTTTTAGTGTTAGTTTTTACTAGGTCTATTCACAAATTATATTCTATAAAATCTACTCTTTTTTTTTAAAGCAATTGGGGCTAAGTAACTTGCTCAAGGTTACACGGCCAGTTATTTTGTGTGGGTACCAAGTATCTGAGGTCGGAACTGTTCCCAGGTCTCCTGATGCCAGGGACGGTGCTCTTACTCACTGTGCTACCTGGCCACCCCAAATCTTAGAAAAAAGTACTCCTTGAATCTTTGCAGAAATCATTGTCCCTTCTTTAATAACAAGCACCATAGTGCACCCAGGATGCCCTGCTAGCACAGGTTCTTTGATCTGCTTTGCTAAAGGAAAGATAAGTTTTAAAGGGGTCAACAATTGTACTTTAATTACAGACAAGTTGAAAATACAACAGAAGAAACTAGCACAAAGATTCAATAGACAGGGCTCCTACTAACTTACCAAAGTAATACCTACATCCACCACTGGATTGGGAGAGCACAAACCTCTGAGTAGTCAGGGGGCTCTTAACAAATACTTACTCAGAGTCCCATCAAGGGAATCAAAAGGTCCTTCTCATAAGCAAACCCCAAAAGCAAAATGCCAGTATCCCAGAATATATAGCAAGGACTCAGCATCTGACTGGCTTAGTGCAAAGAAGCTTGTGTCTCAGCACGTAATTGGAAAATCTCTGCAGCCCAGACCCTGATTAGCTCTGGGCCAGGGCTCTTTGCATCTATTAATGGACAGGAAAGGTCTTCAAATATCATTACACCTTCTTCTTAACATAACCCCCTCCTCTTTAGCCCCTAGACCTGGAATTTACTCACTTCTCGTTATACCTGTCTTGTTTCTTGGCTCCATTCAATGGTGTCTTCTAATATCAAGCTTTCCGTGAATCTTCCAGTGGCTAATGTTTTCTCCCTTCTCAATTTTTCTCCTACTTTAGTTATTTCTGTGTTGTATCTCTTTAACACATGGCATAGTGCCTGGAAAATAGTAGACACTTAATAAATATTTCTTCCATTAAATTTATATTAGAGGTTTTTGAATACATGTTTCTTTCATCTCTCTGTATTAGACTAAAATCCTTTATGGCAGAAATAGTATCTGATCCAGTTTTATACCTAGAATCACCATTGAGTAGAGTGCATTGTTCCAATTAGCCCTTAACATATGTTTGATCCCAAAGTAACCAAATAATTGACTGTCTGGCAGATTTTTGCTCATGTCCGAATGTAGAAATGAATTTTAAGGTCTGAAGCCTATGTAAATCTATGCTGAGATGGGGAATTATAGTTGGGCTTTTTGTGTTTTTTTTTTCCAAGTAGGTATAGAGTGAGGGACTAAACAACACTAGTAAAAACGCTAGCAGACAAATCAGGGTTCTACTTCCATGCCTTGTTCTTTCTGTAATCGACTAATTGACCTTAGCTAATTAATTGCTTTGTTTTTCTTCAATTAATTCAATAATAATTTTTTGAGGGGCAGTTGGGTTGGTGACTTGACCATGGTCATAAAGCTAGTAAGTATAAATTGTCTGAGGCCAGATTAGAGAACGGATTTGAACTCAGGTCCTCCTGACTCCAGGGCCAGTGCTCTAGTCATTGAGCCACCTAGCCACTCCAATAATAATAATAATAATAAATTAATTCCCTATCATGGACCAGGAATTTTTCTACATTTTATGATAAGAGGGGCAAGGGATTTGAGAGAGAGAAGTTAAACTGATTTACCAAGAAGTTAAGATGTAAGTAGAGCAGTGGGAGATAACCTGGTGAAGGTGGATAAAAATTGAGGAGTTCAAGGACTCCTTGGGTAGATCTTGGGTAGGACAGAGAAGAAGGTTTCACATTGCAAGGCATAAGGACAAGTGGAATGACACCAGGTTTTGTTCAGATAAAGGAATTTCCAAGCTCATGAACACCAAAGTAGAACATTTATGGGCAATGGCTAGATTAATTAAAAAAGTGAAAAGGATTTAATTTAATTGTGTTACTAATGGAGCACATATTCCAAAGAGCACATGGGAAAAGATAGGTGATTTTAGAATGAGATATGAACAGGAGTTGGATTAAGGGGAATGAGAATAAAGGTTTGGGCAGGGAGTAGGGTAGAAAACAGGCTTCAAAGCATGTCAGAAATAGGATTTTAAACAGTCTCTTTCAACTTCAAGTCTGGTCCCTCCTTCTATCCAGTAGGCCTCTCATATTTGGTAACTAAATGAAAAGCATCAAATCTCATTTGGGAGTTTTAGACATGTTAAATATCAAATCAGGTTGCTTTTAAAGGGCAGAAACAGTTTATCATTTTAGTAGCAAGATGATATAATCTGAGAGTCCAATGGTTAAGCTTAATAAACTGTGTAGACATATAGCCCTACTGGGAATCTGGCAGGCAGCCATCGATGCTGTGCACCTGGTAGGGGTAACAGGTGATGGTGACAGAGCTTTTCTCCCTCTTTGTCTTGCCTGCCCCTTCTTGGTGACCCTCCAATAAATTAGTCATCACTGTCTACCTGCATTGCTTTAGGAAAGACCTGAAGGCTCTCTTCTAACTAAATACTGATAAGGCCATACAGTAAACTCCAGGGGTATATCTGAGGGTTCTTTCAAGAAAGACAAGGGACAAAGAAATGTCAGAAACTATTTGTACCATTACAAAGGGAATTTTAAGTTAATTTTACAGACATAGTTATATCTTCAGGTAACTTAGAAAAAATCTGGAGATATATTTTGGATGACATTTGGTTTTTTTTGCTGGATATAGAAATGTCACCAGATCAGAACATAACCTCCAATCTTAAATTCTGAAGTTCCACAACTTTTCAAAGAGACTTTTTCAAGGGAAATTCTGTAACTTATATCTGATTATTTTACAAAGGAAACAAATGACAAACAGGCAAAATCTAGGAAGTGGCTTCTTTTCGGAGAGACAGAAATTTGGGAAATGACTTTTGTCTTCTAAGATGTCAGGGAAGAATATATACCTACTTTTATCTTACCTATATAACTAGCTATCATTTGAAAAAATACATATCACAAAGTATATCATAATAGATATATATCATATATTTAATATATTGTGTATATTAAGGATAAAATTATACAAAGTATATCATAATAGATACATATCATATATTTAATATATTGTGTATATTAAGGATAAAAAGTCACAGTGAGGCTCCTTATTTACCCTGTTAAATTCACCCTGTAACTTCTTGTAAGATAGTGATTAATTTATCATAAGTTTCTCAATCAAAATTAAATGAAAAATTCCCTGAATAGAATTACGTGAATATACCAATTTCTGTCTTTTCTCTTTTGTTTTCCACATGTTTTAATACTTTCATCACATACATGTGGTGTATTTTCTTCACTAGGGATAAAGACAGAAGCATAAAGAAGTAAAAACAAAGTAGAATAGCAGGGCATATTGTCTGGCTCTGAATTTAATTTGCTGAGTTCTTTTTGGGTCTTTGGTTTCCTCATGGATGAAAAGAAGATTTTGAATAAGTAAACCATGACCTTGGAGCTGGAAGAGAGTTTATAGGTCATCTAGCCCAACCCATACATTTTACAGTTGTAAAAGCTGAGGTCCAAAAAATGACATGACCTGCATAAGGGAAATAAAAAGTCAAGATTGAAACTCATCATTTGTACTCAAAATCCAATGTTTCCCTCTGTACCACCTTGTCTACCTTTCACATAACCTTTCCTGATCTGTGATTCTTAAGATTGGTATCAGTTCCCCCAGCTTCCCATAGGATGTTCATTGGAAGGAAAGAAAAAAAGGAAGGAAGGAAGGAAGGAAAGAAGGAAGGAAGGAAGGAAGGAAGGAAGGAAGGAAGGAAGGAAGGAAGGAAGGAAGGAAGGAAGGAAGGAAGGAAGGAAGGAAGGAAGGAAGGAAAGAGATAGGGAGGGAGGGAGGGGGAAAAGAGATGGAAGAACATATTATGAGAAATAATCATTTTAGCAAGAATTCCACCTGGACATGAGTGAATTTAAAAGAAAAGAAGATTTATTTTTCACATAATTTCTGATGAGTGACTTGGCCTTTAACCCTTGTGAAAAAGGGTCACTTCCTAGGTGGATGCACACCTCAAGATAATTACAAAACTCTTTTTATAATCATTCTGATTCAAATTTCCCACCTTGAATCCCATTGGTCAGGGTTCACTAAACACCACCACCTTAATACATGTTCTCGTTTCCATATTTCATTTCCTCCTTTTCATCCTCATATGCTTTATTCTTTTATAAAAGGAAAGCCAAACCAAAAATACTTTTAGTCTTCTCCCAGTTTGCATCAGATTGCATGAGAAAGGATTTTTTCTCAATTGCTGAGAGAAGTGACAAAAGCTATGAACTTGAAAATTCAAATCCAGGAAGGGCCAGGGTCTCCCAATGAATCCTGGGTTGTCTTCAGTTGTCCTGATGAATATCTAACCACTGGACCCAGATAACTCTGGAGGAGAAAATGAGGCTGGTGAACTTGCCCAGCCCTCCCTCACTCAAATCCAAGTCAACTGCAAGTCATGTCATCATTTCCCCGATATCACAAACACAACAACAAGAACACAATCAGTGATACAAAGTCCCATTATCTAAGACCCCATCTTGGTCAATGGTCCTAGTCCTCATCATTCGTGAGTGACACTTGGCCTGGTAGTTCTTTTGATAGGTAGAAAAAGGTCTTCTCACAAGAAAGAATATGTAGCCAATATGCTGATTTTTGGGTGACCATCACCCCTCACAGGACAAGCACTTTTATTCCTGATATTAACCACCAGTAAGACTCCAAATCTTGCTTCATATAATTTCTGTGAAAACACAATTCAATCATTCCTTGCAATGCCAATTATATTTCAGGCACGATGCTAAGTATTTTAGTTGATATTTAGTTGATCCTCACAAAAACCTTGGGAGCTAGGTGATCTTATTAACCTCATTTTATACTTGAGGTTACTGAAGCAGACAAAAGTTAAGTGGTTTCACAGTGATCACACAGCTAGTAAGTTTCTGAGGCCGGAATTGAATTTGGGTCTATCTTAGTTGAACTCAAATCTCTATGCAATGTGATACCTAGGTCCAGTACAACTCTATGTTTCTATAGATGAGGATAATAAGGTTCAGACACACGAAGCAGTAAGTACAGATCACACAGGAAGCATCACCATTGGATACTAAATATCATTGATTGAAACAAATTTCAAGGACAATACTCTTTCCATTAAACTGCTTTGATTCTTGCTCTCTTAGCCCAATTTATTCCATAAAATAGCCACCATTTAACAATGAGCTTTTTTAAAAAAAATTGAATTGAATTACCCATTTTTCTCTGATCACCTTCCTTCTATTCTGCTTCTCTTATTTCCCGATATTAAATGATCTCAATTTCTCACACTCCATAATGGAAACATTTGTATAGGAAAAAGGCTCATCAGTGACCTATGGGGATAAATATGTCACTGAACTTCCTCTCCCAAGGGCATTGTTTTGAAGGCTTTTTTCCCGAGCTGTATTTTAAGCTAACTTAATGATTGCACAGTCTTTTTTATTTTGAACTAACAAACTTTTTCAAAATATTCTCCTGGGATGAAAACAAACAGCAGCGATGGCATTGCCTGGAACCAGGAGGCCACAGGGGCTAGAGCCAGTGACGAGCCTGGAAAGGAAGCCATCTGTGTGTGCCATGGACCCTGACCTCAGTTTCCAGGACAGGAAGGACCTAGACAAGTTCATCAAGTTTTTTGCCCTGAAGACTCTCCAAGTGATAGTCCAGGCACATCTGGGAGAAAAGATTTGTACTTGTTCCTTATCTTCCCCAACAGGATCTGACTGGTTCAATTTGGCCATTAAGAATATCCCAGAGGTCACACATGTGGCCAAGGAAGCACTGGCGGGGCAGCTGCCTGCTGTGAGAAGGTTGATGTGTGTGGAAATCTCGCTAAGACTTTGGAGGGAGATTCCATGAAACTAGAAATCTGGTGTCTTGAAATGAATGAAAAGTGCGACAAAGAAATTAAAGTTTCCTACACTGTGTACAACAGGCTGTTGTTATTGCTGAAGTCTCTGCTTGCTATCACTAGAGTGGCACCAGCCTACTGACTTTCCAGGAAACAGGGCCATGAATATGTCCTACTCTACAGGATATATTTTGGAGAAGTACAATTGAATGGCTTAGGAGAAGGTTTCCAGACAGTCTGAGGTGGCACAGTAGGCACCCCAGTGGGCACCATCACTTTGTCTTGTGACTACAGAATTGACTTGGCATTCATGTTCACCAGACAGTTTGAGAGGACACCACATATTATGGGGACTGTCACTGATCATTTTGTGGACTGTACGTACCTGAGTTCCTCACCCATGTACCCCTGCAACTACAGGGCAGCAGGGGAGGGATGCTTGGGTAGCATTCCTTTCTGTGGAGAACTCTCAGGAAGTTTGCAACACCTCTTACTCAACCTCCCCTCCATCCCAGTTAATGGTTCCAGGGAAGGAAGGTGGAGTGCCCCTCACTCTCAGCCAACCTGTGAACTGCACCCAGGCCGACCATGAGAAGATGGCAACTTTATCCCTTCTGATGGTACCCACTACATGGTCACTCCTTCCAGCAGTGAAGACACCGAAACTGTATCCAACAGTAGTGAAGGTTGAGGCTCCCCCCATGATGTTCTGAAGGCCATCTTGGTCTGGAAAGTGGGAGCACTTGTCAGCAATTCAATGGATCAGGTAACACTGACCAATTTGGACAACCCCTTTGCCATGTTTGCTCCCAAGAAATTTTTGCTAGATGATAATGATTCCATGGTAAACCTCCTGACTCCCCAGATACTGAATCTCTTCTCCAAGGCAGCTTACACTCCAATGGGTCCAGTGGTGGCGGCAGCAAAACACACAAGATGACTTTGTCATGTTTGACTTTAAGCCAGCCTTCTTGAAAGACGACATTCTGCCCATGGATTTACTGACTTTCTACTGGCGATTTCAGAAAGCCCACAGCTGAGTAGTCTCTCCATTGACAGTGGGGCTCAGCCCATGGCTGAAGACCTGGAACCACTCCCAGAAAAACTGGCCATGCTTGAGAAGAACATCAAAGACTTTGATGCCTTTGTGGAAACCTTACAATAAAGTCGTTATTCTCCTCACACCCCAACAGCAGCAGCAGCAGCCCCTTTCTTGGACAGAGGACTGTAATGTAATGCCAAGGAAAGGCAACTTCCCAAGGTTCAGAATACCAGCATAGGTGCTCTCCATTTTATTCAGTGACAAACCAAGAACAGAGAAGATCAAAACATGACATCATTCCAAATACAGCATTTACTAAATGTGATTAAATAATCTCCAAGGACTACCCCACCCCAGGACCTTCCAATCATTCAATCAATTACAAAGTCTCTGTTCTAAATACTTCTCCACCCCTAGGCTATACCTTAATTAAGTCCACCACAAAGCCCCTCTTCTCAAATGGAGATTAGTTTCCAAACATAAGCTCAAAAGTTCCCCACCCCTGGATCACAATTGAATCTACCCCAGAGTTACATCAAGTTTAAACACAGCACTTAATACCCAAATGGAGGTCTTTTCTTCATCTTGACATGAGGCAAGTTCTCAGCAATCTTAGTTCCTGGGGAGACAAGGCTTAGCAAGGCCACAAAATACATTGCCAATCCCTTCATGAATTTATCCTCTGTCTGTAGAACAGTCCTAGAACCCCTGAACACATTAGCAAAGCCCTCTCCCAGGATTTCTGTAAACATACAACAAGAAAATCCTTCTTCAGGGCTTCTGAACTAACAGAAAGGCTCCCAGACCCCTGCAACAACAGCACTGTCCTTCACC
>NW_027185697.1:2598651-2605505 GCF_028583685.1 Petaurus breviceps papuanus | reverse complement strand
GGCAGCTCAGGGGGCAGGTCTCAAAAGTCCAGGGCAATTCAAAGCGGTCACCAGCAATTCTCTTAGTCTCTCTCTCTCCAAGAGGTGCTGCTTCCAAAAAGATCTTCCGCCTCTCCCTTGTCTCTCCAAATCTATGTCACCAGCTCCTCCCAGTTCAGGACTTTCTTTTCACATCAAAAAGTCCATCCCACAGGTGGGATTAACAAGCTCTGGGTTTTAACACAATCAATTTGAAAACCAAGCCAATACAGGGGAATCTTTAATTGCCATTACTATCACAAGGACAGAGAAAATTCCACCCATCTCTCTTCTGCTCCTCTCTTATCTATTATTTTTTCAGCTTCTATCCAGGCCAGGGGTGGAAGGCAGAGGAAGGGGCTGCCCCATTTCTGCCTTTTGGTTCCTCTCCCCAATCAAAACCAGCGGCCAGCACTGAAGAGGACCCAGTTCCTGCAGCATTTGAGTTCTGGGCTGTAACCTACCCTAAGAGTCAGGAATAAGCACAGCTGGTGCAAAGAGGGGCTTCTCTACCCCCATCTAGAGCAGAGCAGCCAATCACAGGCCCTCCTGCTCAGCCAACTAAACATTGCCATCCAGTTAGTCCTGTAGAGTTACAGACTTTCCATGCCTCTCTCCTTGGTACTGGGGCTCTATAGGGCAGAGGACACCGGGTATGACTGGCCTACCCCAGTGATCTAGGAACAAAAAAGGAAAGAAGTCTGGTCCAGCCATACCACTTAGTGTAGAGGCTGGGGAGGAGGGCGCATTTTACTTTGACTTGTCTCAGTACTCTGCCCATTACACAGAATATCTGTGTGTTTCTGGTTGCTCTCTGCTCTGGAGAGGCTGACTGAATGTCCATAGAATAATTCTTCTGACCCAGTGCAGTCTGTCTCCCATGTAGTATAAATGCTTTCATGACACTATGCAAGGCTGCAGTGGGCTGCCCACAACTAGTCAGGTCACCCATCCCCTGCTCCTGACCCACAACTGTAAAAAGAAACCCAACATCCTACTTTGTCAGGTTGTGTCGTTGGGAGTCATATACCAAGATTCTCTTCTTTATTTTCTCTACCTCTCCTGCTACTCTTGCTGCTCTATGCTTATAGATAAACATCAAACAGTAAATACATATTGCTTTAAAAGAAAAAACAAATCTGGTAAGAATAATACAAGTCAAAATTGCCTCAAGACTCTGGGAAAAACATAGGAATGTAAATCTAGAAGGAGAAAGGACTTCAGAGGCCACCTAGCTCAACCTCTTCATTTTACAAATGAGGAAACACGAACCAGGGAAATCAAATGACATGCCCAATTATCAGAAGTGGGATTTGACTTAGGTCTTCTGATTCGAGAAACTATGATCATTCCAACTGCACTTCCTTTTTTTTCATATATTAGCAATGATGAATTTTATTTTTTTTAATTTTAATTTTTATAATTTCTTTTCCATTTTCAAATGCTTTTATTAACTTCTGATTTACATCGTTCATTTCCCCCAGACTTTGAATTACAAATTTTCTCCCCTTTTTTCCCCTACCCACCACCCCAAAATAGCAGTCCCACAGGATATCCCCTCCTCCAGTCTATTCTCTCCCATATCTTCTCCCATACCCCCTTCAAATTTTCCAGTAGGGCAGGTGGATCTCTATGCCCCAGTGCCTGTATAACTTATTTCCCAATCACATGTAAAACAGTATTAATTATAGTAAATATATATGTATTATATATATATATATATATATATTAAATATTTGATTTTAAAACTTTGAATTGCAGATTCATTCCCATCCTCCTTTGTCACCCACACTTACTGAGAAGATAAGCAATTCAGTATAGATTGTATATGTATAGCTAATGAAAAACATTACCATAGTAGATATAGTGTAAAAGCCTGACTATATTTCCCTTTCTCCTATCCCACCTCCCACTTATTCTGTTCTCTACTTTGATCCTGTCCCTTTTCAAAAGTGCATGCTTCCAACTTCCCTCCTACCCAGCCTGCCTTCCCTTCCATCATCCCCCCTCTCACCCCTTCCCCGCTACTCTCATGTAGGGTGACATACCATATTTAGTGTGTATGTCATTCCCTCCCTGAACCAAATCCAATGAGAATAAGGTTGATCCAATCCCTTTTGCCTTCCTATTCTTCTCCTCCATTGCAACCATTTTCCCTTGTCTCTTCTATATGAGATAATTTATCCCATTGTGTCTCTCCCCATCTCCTCTCAATATATTCCTCTCTCACCTCTTGATTTCACCTTTTAAGTATCATCCCTTCCTATTAAATTGGTCCTGTGCCCTCTATGTTTACCTATTAACATATATACACACATTCACATATATATTCATATACTCGTATGACCTGCAATACAGACATCTATCTATCTATCTATCTATCTATCTATCTATCTATCTATCTATCTATCTATCTATCTATCATCTATCTATAAATACATATATACATATGTATATATATATATATTTCTATTCCCTTCAAATACTTTCATACTGAGAAAAGTTTCATCAGTTACAATTATCATTTTTTCATATAGGAATGTTAATAGTTCAGCTTTGATAAGTTCTTTATGATTTCTATTCCCTGTTTACCTTCTCTTGATTCTCGTGTCTGAATGTCAAATTTTCTATTCAACTCTGGTTTTTTTCATCAAGAATGCTTGAAAGTCCTCTATTCCACTGAATGACCATATTTTCCCCTGAAACATGATACTCAGTTTTTCTGGGTAGTTAACTCTTGGTTTTAATTCCAGCTCCTTTGACCTCCAGAATATCATATTCTAAGCCCTTCAATCCCTCAGTGTAGAAGCTGCCAGATCCTGTGTTCTTGTGTTTCCACAATATTCAAATTGTTTCTTCCTGGCTGCTTGTAATATTCTCTCCATTATCTGGGAATTCCAGAACCTGGCTATAATATTCCTACGAGTTTTCTTTTTGGGATCTTTGTCAGGAGGTGATCAATAGATTCTTTCAAACTACATTTTGTCCTCTGGTTCTAAAACATGAGGGCAGTTTTCATTGAGAATTTCTTGGAGCATTATTTCTAGGTTCTTTTTTTGATTGATCATGTCTTTCAGGTAGTCCAATAATTCTAAAATTATCTTTCCTGGATCTATTTTCTTGGACAGCGTTTTTTTTTTTTAAATGAGATTTCACTTTGCCTTCTTATTCTTAATTTGTTTGGATCTGTTTAATATTATCATGATTTCTCATAAAGTCACTAGCTTCCACTGATAATTCTGAAGGAATGATTCTCTTCAGTGAGATTTTGAGATTATTTTTCCATCTGGCAAATTTGGCTTTTTAAGGCATTCTGTACCTCATTGCTTTTTTTAGCCTCTTTTGCCATTTGAGTTAGTCTATTTTTAAGGTGTTCTTTTCTTCAGTCAGGTTGGTGACTCTCATTTCATAATTTTCTTGCATCATTCTCATTTCTCTTCCCATTTTTTCCTCCTCTTCTCTTATTTGGTTTTCAAAATCCTTCTTAAGCTCCTCTATGGCCTGTGAGCAGTTTAATCTTTTCTTGGAAGCTTCTGGTACAGGAGTTCTAACATTTCTGTCTTCCTCCTGTTCCATGCCCTGGTTCTTTTTGTCCCCCAAAAAAGCAATCCACAGTCAGGCCACTGTGATTGCCTTGCTTCCCTTGTTTGCTCATGTTGCCATTCAATTACTTGAATTTTGAGGTTTTGCCACAGTAGAACTCTGCTACCAGAGGGGGGAAATTTTCCCAAATGCTAGGGTTTTTGCAGCTGCTGGAGCTATTAGTTGGGTGCCTTCTCTGAAGCCTCCACATGCTCTGTCCAACTGGTCACCCACCACCGGACCTCCACTGTCTCACTTTGTCTTTAGTATCTATGGGTTTATAAGTCCAGGAACTACCACAGCTTCTGGTAATCTGAAGTCCATCCAGCCAGAGGCTGGTTGTGGCCACCCTGAGGCTAAAACCTCAGGCTCCCCAGGGCTGGGCTTGTCTCCCAACACACTGTTCAGACCACTCCCTGGTTGCCTGCTGGGCTGTCCTCAGCAGGAGTTTAGCTTCTCTCTGTCATTTTGTGGGTCCTAATATCCAAAGTTTGTTCAGAGTCACCTTTTACATGAATTGGAAGAGGTACAAGCAGGAGCCCTGCAGAAGTCCTGTTTCCACTCTGCCATCTTGACTCTACCCCTTCTTCTACTTTTTCTAATTTGACTTAACAGTTAACACCAAGAAAACACAGGTGCTCCATCAGCCACTACCATACCATCCATATGTGGAACCATTGATTTCAGCGAATGGAGGAGTTTTGAATGCTGTGGATAAGTTCACTTACCTTGGTAGTGTATTTTCCAGGGCTGTAACATTGATAATGAGGTTGGTGCCATGTGATATACCCAGATTCAGACATCCAGAATCATTCAAAGGCAAAATGTGAGTTCATGTCCAGTTGGTTCTAAGACCAGTTCTTTATATATTACCCCATGCTGCCTCTGATTTGGTTGCCAACTTATTCTTTGTAAAGTACATCAGCCCATATCTCAATCCAAAACTTTAATGTAGTACTTAATGCTATAGGTAAAATCTGAAATCCTTATTCTGAGAGAAAAATGTTAAATTAATGTCACAAAATGATCACTCAAAGGAAATTGTTTATCCTAATGATAATTGTTTTCAAGGATATGAACTGAAGAAGTAGGAAAATTTTGGTCTGGTTGGTCCCAAAGGGAAGAACTTGGAGCAGTGGATGAATATAACAAATAGGTGATTTAGATTTTAGTTCTGATCAATTCTAAGATTAGGATTTCCCAAGAGAAAAATTGGCTACTTTGGAATTTAATTTGCCTACCTCTTTTTGGACATCTTAGGTGAGTGACCACTTTTGGATATCTTGGAATAGATATATATGTTCATTTATGTGTTACAAAAATAATGGCACAGTGAATAGAGCACCGGCCCTGGAGTCAGTAGGACCTGAGTTCAAATCTGACCTCAGACACAACACACTTTCTAGCCATATGACTTTGGGCAAGTCACTTAACCCCAATTATCCTCCAAAAAGCAAAAAAAAAAAGTAATAATAATAATAATAATGGAAAGGTAGGATGAGGAGTCAGTCTATTAAGGGATTTGAAAACCAAATGGAGAATGTTATATTTGGACCTAGAGTCAATGAGGAACCACTGAATTTGAATAAATATGGAAGGGCTGATATGGTGAGTCCTGCTCTTTAACAAAAATAAGAGCTGATATTTACACAACGCTTTACCTGCATTGTCATTTAATCCTCCTAACAACTTTGTGAAATTGGTTATTATCCCTTTTTGCCATTTGGGAAAATTAAATCCCCAAAAGGTAATGCCTTGTTCATTGTTACATAATTGATCAGTATCTGGAAAGGAGGGAATTGAACTCAGAGCTTCCTAATTCTAAGTCTAGAATTCCATTGATTATGCCACACTCATCCTAAGTGAATCTCTAATATGACCAAGGAAGAGATCTTAAAAATCATCAGATTTCACATTAATGAAGAGCTCCAGTAGAACCTTACATTGAAGCTGCAGCCAAGGTTCGCTAATGCCCAGAATACAGCTCAGCCAGTTCTACAGTCTGCCATTCTGTTTGACATTTTATCAGCATAGCAGGTAATTGCTACTCCAAATGGGACTAACTTTTGACATATCCAGCAAGCTACTAAGAACTAAATGCCTGATATTAGCCAAAGTGACTGCTTTAATTTTTTCTTTTCTGATTCATGGGATTTTCTATTTGCTGAAATCATAAAAAGTTTGAAACATCATTGTCATGATTTATTTCATGAAAGCATTCTTTTTTAATATAATCATATTGTTTCTTTCAATTCAATATAAATGAGTTAGTTTACCAGATTAGAAGAACATTTGAAAATCTAAATGCACCACCATAATTATTGAAACTACATCAAAGATTGCATGACATCACTAAGAAGGACACATAAATTATATCATTCCATTTTGTCTGTCTGAAAGATCAGGATTTCCCAGAATATAAGTTAAAATATGACATTTTTATTTACTGTGTTGTAGTTGTGATTATTCTTTTGCTATTGGAAAGGGGTAAAAAGAGTGATCTAATCATATAGACAATTGCAAACCTTTTCAGTAATTAACGTGATACCAATTTTCCTCTTTTCCATTGCTTTCACCAGTAAAATTGCTAAAGGAAATATGAACATATTTTGCTACATCAGGAAAGAGAAGAAAAGATGTCTATTTTCAAACTCATGTCTCCATTGGCTGTGAACATTATAATGTCTAATTGACAATATTTTGCAAAATTCAATACCCTGGTGGTAGGAGTTTTAGAATAAGACTACCACAACCAAAGTTTATTAGAGAAATAAAACTATATTTAGGTTGTTTGTTTTCTCTTTTAATAAGAACCCTTGTGCTGATCTCTAAACCCAAGGATTCAGGTAGCCAGTCTGACCACTGCAAACTCCTCCTTGTTCTTTTCATGACAAGCAATTTTGGCTCATGAGTCTACAATTCTACATCCATTTTGTTCCAGTTAATTCCATAGACAGTTTTCATTTATTGTTATCAGGGTACAATATAAACCACTTTATTTCTGTCTTTTAAAAACCTGTAAAGCTCCTTGTTTACATGCTGGCTTAAAAAATGATAGGGGGAGCTTTGTTTTTTAAAACATCTGGTTAAATTTAAAGAAATCTGGTTGAAAGTAGACTTTTGCGTAACTCTGGGCACTTTATCAAAAGTTATTTGTAGAACAGTTAGATAAAGAGGTGTGTGTGTGTCTGTGTGTGTGTGGAGGGGGAGAGAGAGAGAGAGAGAGAGAGAGAGAGAGAGAGAGAGAGAGAGAG
>NW_027185697.1:2590053-2598641 GCF_028583685.1 Petaurus breviceps papuanus | reverse complement strand
GAGAGAGAGAGAGAGAGAGAGAGAGAGAGAGAGAGAGAGAGAGAGAGAGAGAGAGAGAGAGAGAGCCAGTTTTTTGGGGGGAATGCTGACACTGGATTGGATGTCCACTGAAGTCTCTTTCCACTCAAAAATCATGGGATTTTGTGATTCTCCTGGACGATGTTCAAACACAACTTATTCCATATCAGTGCTAGCACCTGTTTTTACATAAACCAACCTAAGACAAACATTTACCATTTTTAGTTAAATTGAAAAATACAAAACTCTCTTTTGACAGTCCTTTAAGTACTTGAACACAAGTGTCATGTTTTCTTTGAGTTTTCTCTTCTCCATACAGTACATTTTCATAGGTGTATGCATATGTATTATGTGAGTGTGTGTGTGTGTGTGTGTGTGTGTGTATGAATGAGAGGCAGCATATGGGCATCTTGCCTGCCACACTGACATCTGAAGATATGAAAAAGACCAAAGAACATTAGAGGAATCTTGGAATCTTCATGTAGTGGCTATGATATGAATAGGCATAATAATGCACATTGCAGGTAGGTCTTGTCAGAGGATAGAATGGGGTATATGTGACAGATCTTACAAATGTAGAAACAATGAGTCTTGGGAAATAACTGGAAAAAAGTGGTGATGGGAGAGAGTTAGGATGAGGCAGAGGGAAGGTTTGGGAGAAAAGGTCATTAGTTCAGTTTTTGCTATAGTAAATGCGATGTGTCTATAGGATATATAGTCAAGTTGTCTAATAGGCAGTTGAAGAGGAGAGAGTGAAGGTCAGAAGAGAGACTGGGGCTTGATAAGGACATGTAGGAAACATTAGTATAGAGATGGTACTTGGATCCATGGGGACTAATGAGATCACCAAGCAGTAAGATGATATAGAGGAGGTAAATTTAATGGCCCACAACAACCATAGTTTAGTTAGAGTCACTTGGGTGACAGTCCAGTAAAGGATATTGAGAAAGAGAAGTAAAACTCATAAGAGGAGAAACAAGAGAGAATGCTATCATGAAACCCTAAAGAGAAAAGCATATCAAGAAGATAATCAACAGTATCAAAGGCTATAGAGAGATGAACAAGGATGAGAACTGAGGATTGATTTGTCAATTAAGAGAATACTACAACTATAGTTATAGAGAATAACTTTAGAGAGAGTAGTTACAGTTAGATGGTGAGATCCAAAGCTAGACTAAAGCAAAATAAGAAAAGAGAGGAAAGGATTGGAAGCACCGATTGTAGGCAGCATTCTTCAGGGTTTTAGCCACAAAAATAAATCTTGAAAGGAATGATGAAAGTGATGAAGGAAATAGACCAGGAATGGTCTGACCAAATGATTTTTAGGGAGGTATGTTTTCATTTTTCTTTGGGGATAAAGATTTGGGTGAGTTTGTAGACAATATTGAAACAACCAGAAGACATGGAGAGACCAAAGGTTGGTCAAAGCATAGAGATGACTGAGTCTAATCCACTAGAGAACACAAAGGAATAAAGTCAATTGTTCAACAGAAGGTTAGATTTGACAATGAGAAAGGCCACCTCATCACATGAGATAAAAATGATAAAGAAGATAGTGGCATAAAGTATCTGAGTGAAAACAGATGAAGAGGAGAGAATAAGAGGGAATTTTCACCCAGTGGCTTCAAGCATTTTTCTTAACATGTGACGCAAATATCTCAGTTGATATTGGAAGCCATAGGAGATTTAAGGTGAGATTTTAAGGAAAGTCTGAATGAGCTGCTGTGATGAATGGAATTCAGGACATGTAAAAATAATATCCTGATATAGTGAGGAGCCGACTGGTATTTTGTAAAACAACATTTAGTAATTTTTTTCATCGATTGATTGTTTATATATGATTTGCTCAGTATCACAAAACCAATATGGGTCAAAGTGCAGCTCAAAGCTACCTCTTCTTAGCTCCAAAATAAACTTCCTACCTGTTACTCAATGTTGTCTCTCTTCTTAACTGGGATATGAGGAAATCTTCAATTATCTAACCCTTTTTAATTTCACATTTCTATACAGTGCATCAGTTGTCATTCAAGTCTTCTTTAGGAGGAAGTAATGCTGCCTGAGTCTCAGTATGTATAAATAATAATAATGACCAGATTAGCCACAACAATAATTTTCAAAGATGATTATTTATATCATGCTTCAAAATTTGGAAAGTGCTTTGCATTTTTTTCTTTTCAAAAGGCTTCATGGTGATAATTCTCAAATCTCAATATCTCAGAATCAATTTTTAGTATCTAGTAAGCATCAAGGAGAGGGAGAAGCCACAGGAAATTGAATCATTTTCTAAATGCTTATCTACTTCCTCTCTCTGCCCCTCCCACCTGTTGCTCCCCCATCCCTGCTCTGCTTCTTGTGGGCATTACTTCTGTGTTTTTTTTTTTTAATACTGGTGGGTTAAAAGCACAGAAGAGGAACCACTATGATCATTATCTCTTGTAACCATGGGGAAATCCTATTTCCTTACCCCAAGGTCATCACTAATGGGATCACATATCAGGGACTTCAAAAACTCTGATAAGTATTTCCAGCTGTGCCAGAAGCAGAGTGAGTGGGAGAATGATTTTAAGTGCCAATGAATGCCCAGTCTCATAATAGCTTTTTTTTTTGCTTCAAAAGATTCTCAGAAAGTTATGGATTATTTTTCAGGGGAGTTGAGAAATTATTTTTTAGACCTCTTCAGAACATGATCTGATGTAAGGAGAATTCACAACAACATATACGCAAAGTTTATATCAGTCATCTAGAACATATCCATATGAATGCTACTCAGTGGGAAACTAACCAATTGTATCCAGTGGTTATGTGGAGAAGGTCTTGCAAAATGGATGAGATAATAAAAGAAAGGCAAATTCAGTACATTTACAGAGACCCAGAAAGTATCCATCCATACCAAGAACAGGTGAAATAAAGAAGTAAAACCTAAATCAAGAAAAAGACTGCAAAGTTCTCTGAAAAACAAGTGAGAAATTTAGAAGGAATTTAAAAAAAACATGAGTGTTAATTTTTCACCAAGTTAAGCAAAGAATATGACAAAGAGAAATTTGCATTTAAGTTGAATAAAGGAGTTAATGCTTCAGGATCATCTTCCAAATGGATTTAACTGGGTCCTAGTGTGTTGAAAATGGTAGGGACTGCAGCAATACTGAAACAGAAAGAATCATTCCACAGTTAATCTTCATTAAAAAAAAGAAATCTGTCAATTATAAGACCATGGAACTCAAAGAATGAATGGAAAAATAAAGTGTTTAAATAGATTACTACCTGTACCCTGAAATCACTGTGAAAATCATAACCAAAAAACATGTGGAGAAATATTATGAAAAAAGGGAGTTGTTCAGGAATTAAATGACAAAACATCCAGTAGTGGTAAAGATGATTGATTCTGGAGAGAAACTCAAACATTTAGAGATACCAATTCCAGCAGTAGACAAAAGGATTTTGGTTTTAAATAAAGCTTATTAGTGAAATAAAGCAACCCTAGAATCCATCAATGAGAAGACATTTTCTGCCTCTGCCATCATTGAAACTGATCCTTTAAAGGGATGCAGAGTTGAAGGTGTTCAATTTGAGGCTATCTCTGAACTTACCTAAGAATGGTAATTTTGGAAAAAAAAGAGTAATTTAAGACTCCACACCATCAGCATGGTATTCTCTAGAATAACACAAGACTCTGCTATGTTAGGGTGCTTCTTCTGTCTAAAGCAAAGCAATCTGTTTAAATATCCATATATATATATATATATATATATCAAACACATTTGCAATTCATTCAGATTCATTAACTTCTTAAACATTATAATTTAAAAATTTTTAATTCCTTTTGTAATATGCCCTGGAAGGTTGCAAATTTTATTAAGAGTATGATAATATATTTTTAAATAAACACTTATTTGTACTATTAAATATAAACCTTTTTTTCATGTTTTACCAATATCTAATTATCTTCTTGTATTTGTCTGTTTCTCCCAAGAAAACAATTTCTAGTTAGTTGAACTTTGGATAGTCATGACATCAAATTAATTCTCCTCAGATTTAAAGGGAACAGAACCTAAATTTCTCAGTATTGTTTGCATTGAACATGTAGTAAGATCCTTAAACTATGGGCATTTGTTATGGGAATGGAAATTTAAGATATTCCCTGCCCCTAGGCCATTTCATAGGCTTAAGTGCACCTGGAGCCTGTAGGAGAGGCTTGTTTTTCAGGAGATACTTTGTGATTGGGTAGTGGGTCAAGAGGGTTTTTACATTCTCTGAACCAGGAAAAGGCTATATAAACCCTGATGTGAGGCTTTGTTTTGGGCATCACTTTGAGAAGTTTTGTGTGACTTGAACAGACAAGATTCTGGACAGACATTGAGAGCCCCGCGGCTTTAAAAACCCAGATGTTTGTGCTTTTCTTTCTGCTAACTGACTAGGTATGGATGTAATGGTGAAGATATTTGGAAGCCTGTCTGCTGAACTGTCTGTTTGTAACTTCTGCTTACAACCTCTGTATTCGCTGAAGTTTGGGGTACTGATCTTTTCCCCCTGCACTAGGTAAATGACATCCGTTTAATTAAAGCAAGATTGTTAACAAATTTTGAGTTGCTTTCCTTTAGAAAAGCAGATCTAAGAATCTGTGTTGGCAACCATTCTAGGGATGCTGGGGTGCTTGCTGCTACAGTATTCTTTCTGGAAACTTGCATTCTTTGCCATGCCCCAAAAGTCATTTGTCATACAAATTTGGCCTTTTTGGAAGACTGAAAATGGCCTACTTTAGCATACCACTTTAACACAGTAATTTTGAAGTTTGGGATATATTTTAGTCAATATTCACAGCAAGTTTTTTTTTTTCTTTTCCCCCAAAGGGACTTTAGTGGAAGAAAATATGAAGAGTTGTTTCTCTAGTACAGTATCTCTGTTATTATAGTGAAATATCAGTTGTGATATTATTTATCAACTTTGATATTTCAAGAGTTTATAGCTGATCAAATCCCATCTGGTAGCAATGCCTTCTGATTTATTAGTCTAGATTAGAAATAGTTTTCTATTAAATTAGAATTACCATTAATTTTATAAATGGAGCAATTTCAAGGAAGCAATTTTGAACAATTTCATGATAATTCTATTCTGTAACTCACACCCAAATTGTTGTTTTACAGGGAGCCATTTTCTAGTATTTTGTGTCAGAACAAAGTGCTACTGAATATGATCTTACCTTGTAAGACTTTAAGAACAATTCTGATTGAGTTCTTTTAATTTTCTATTTTTGCAAAGAAAATACATTATTTTGGGTAATTTTATTTCTGTAATTATTTTCACTGAGAGGCAGCATAGAATGGTAGATAAAGAGTTGGCCTTCAAGTCAGGAAGATTTATGTTCAAGTTCTGACTCTAATATACATTAGCTGTGTGACTCTGGGCAAATCACATAATATCATGAGGCTTGAAGCAATGCTCTAAAATTATGATGTGCAGAGAATATTACCCCCTGCATTGATAGAGGAGATTTTTTTGCACATGGGAATTCCTCTAAACAAAGAAGTCATAGTTTTAGTCCTATTTGTATTCCTATTTTCATTAAAAAAATAGAAAAATTGGCCATCAGCAAAGAACTAAGTGAGTGATAATTTGCATTCTATCTTGTATCTAGAACATCATCAAATATCAAGTCCATGCCATCTCTATGTAGAATCATAATTGAAATAAAAATGTCTTCAATCCCACACACAAGGTGTGTGTGTGTGTGTGTGTGAGTGTGTGTGTGTGTGTGTGTGTGTGTGTGTGTGTAGTATAGGAATCAAAAACTCTGGAATATCAAAAGACAGAGGGGAATCCCTGAAGTCACCATGAAATCACTGCCCATGAGGAATCTCACTTAGCATATTTCTGTGGGGGTTGAAGCTGAGGAAAAAGAAATGCATCATCAGGTAGCTGTCTAGTCTAACTCATTTTTTCTATAATTTTTTTTTTCCTACTGACAGTGGGAAAGTACTCTCACAATGGAAAACTATCCAATATCAAAATTACACAATCCTTTAAGATATGTATTTTAAATTTTTGTATTCTATAAATTCTGATGCCTTGGATCAAAGTTCCATTAACTGATGATGATGATGACTATGATGATCATGATCATGATTATGACAATGATAGCTGGCATTTATGTGTTGTTTTAAGGTTTGCAAAGCATTTCACAGATATTATCTTACTCTTTCCTCAAAAGAACCCTGAGAAGCAGGTGTTATTGTTACCCTTATCTTATAGCTTAGGAAACTGAGACACTCAAAGGTTATGTAATTTGCCCAAGATCACAAAGATAGTAAGTTTCTGAGCTTGGATTTGAACTTAGATCTTCTCAACAACTGCTCTTACCATCTTGCTACAGTTCCATCTTTTAGTTGCCCAACCCTAATGGTGGCCATGTGTGTATTTATCTATCAGTGACTCAAGATAGCGAAAGAATCATAAATTCTCTTTGATTTTAATGTACTTGCATGAAAGAAAGAATACAAATTTCTCTCACATGCCATGTTAGAAGACCAGAGGATTTGGAGTCATCATTTCCTGGTGAAATCTAAGCCTCCATTTCCTTATCTCCAAAATGAGAACAATGAGCTACATGACTGTGCCTCTACTTCTCATTCTTGTGATATTTTTTGAAGTTGAGGTAGAAATGGTCCTGAGACAAGGAGCTATCCTACTAAAGTTCTAGTAATCTAATTCACACACACATATGTATTTGTGTCTGTATATATGTATTTGCATACATATAAACACATGAACACACATACATATATGATTCCTGCGGACCCCACATTACCTCAAAATACCACATATTAATATCTTCTTTGTTCTATTTTGTTTTAAAAAAAGATTTCACAATTACATTTTAATCTAATTCAAGACATTCTCATGAGTGTTACAGATATCAGTGGAGTGCCTCTTATTAAGAGCACTGCATGGAAAAAGTCTGTATTCAACTTTTCATGGTCAAGGAGACTCCTCTTTTTTCTCTTTATCAAGCTGTGTCTACATCATCATCATCATCTCTATGATCTTAATCATCTGCATGTATCTAATACATCTAAACCAGTGTGTTTTAAAACCAAATATTTAAAGAAATGTATTTTCATCTTAGTTTAACAAAAATTGAAAAAAACCTTCCAAAATAAGTTCAAAACAAGACAACCTGAAAATGATCAGTTTGATGTGTAGACATGATTCATATGAATGCACATTCCTGAAGAATAAAGATTTCCTAGGCTACACAATGTCATGGCATTTTTCCAAACTTCAAGTCATGCATTCAGCCATGGAAAATGATTCCTGTGTCTCTATGGGACAAATACCTGATCAAATGTGGCCAGGGAGGTTAGGTTCCTTTTTGATCTCTCCAGGGTATCAGGTGTACATATGAAAAATTATGTACCCAGAGTCAATCTTTATAAGCATGACTAAGAAATGCCATTAGTGATCATGTAACTACATGGTCATTTTCTTGCACTCAGAATAGTGCATTCTACCAGCTGCCTGTGTATGTATGGAAGAATAGGTCCTTGTATGCTCCAGTGCAATGATGTGTCCATGATCTAAATGATGTTGTCATTATCTCCAATGATGGGAATCCCTATCTGTCCATGTCAGCTCAGCTTGTACCAGTCTTGTCCATGACTTCCTATAAGTTCGCTACAGTGGGTTTATGTCACAGTTTTTTAAACATTTTCCACTTGTGACCCCTTTTCATAGTTCTGCAGCATTCATTGGCACTGTATGAGCAGGACAGCATGCATAGTGCAAAGTGTACATATTGTATGTGTTCAGAACCAAGGTTTCAGTGAAGTTGCCAACTGCAGCACAAACACTATCAGAAATATCTTGTATTCATTAAGCATTTTATTTTGAATTAATTTTTGGTCATTGCATGTTCAGAAACCTTTTATTATTGCCAGTTTTGAACCCATATAGGGTTGTGACCCGAAGTTTAAGACGTGCTTGTCTGTGCAATGGTCTAGATATTCTACTACAAAATTGATATTTTTGTCAATACCCATGGAGTAAAATATCTTTCCATTAGTTACTATTGCCTTCTAACCAACTCATATTTTGGAACATGTATTTCTCTAACAGTCTCCCTCACAAGTGTTTTGGCTCCTTATCCTGTGTTTTGCTTTTTACGCAGAGACTGGATAATCAGTCAGATAAACAATCAGATAATTGTTGGTTATGTTCAGATGGGAGATTCCTTCAATGTACGGATTGGACAATATCATTGCCAAGGGACCTCAGAACTGAAATTCTAGGATTCTGTGACTGTGTAGCAGCCTGCTCATGCTTATTCTCTTCCTCTCCATTGTCTTTTTAGGAAGTTCAAAACTCCAAATGCAATAAATGTGTATATCATCTTGTGATTTATGAAGAGAATGCATGCACTATAGGAGAGGAGAGGTGAAATGTTAACATAAACAGATAATTTCTATCCTGAAATCTGAGAGAAACAGACAGAGACAGAGAGAGGAGAGAGAGAGAGAGAGAGAGAGAGACAGAGAGAGAGAGAGAGAGAGAGAGACAGAGAGACAGAGAGAGAGAGA
>NW_027185697.1:2589603-2589953 GCF_028583685.1 Petaurus breviceps papuanus | reverse complement strand
CTCTCTCTGTCTCTGTCTGTTTCTCTCAGATTTCAGGATAGAAATTATCTGTTTATGTTAACATTTCACCTCTCCTCTCCTATAGTGCATGCTTATTCTCTTCCTCTCCATTGTCTTTTTAGGAAGTTCAAAACTCCAAATGCAATAAATGTGTATATCATCTTGTGATTTATGAAGAGAATGCATGCACTATAGGAGAGGAGAGGTGAAATGTTAACATAAACAGATAATTTCTATCCTGAAATCTGAGAGAAACAGACAGAGACAGAGAGAGGAGAGAGAGAGAGAGAGACAGAGAGAGACAGAGAGAGAGAGAGAGAGAGACAGAGAGAGAGAGAGAGAGACAGAGA
>NW_027185697.1:2535150-2569603 GCF_028583685.1 Petaurus breviceps papuanus | reverse complement strand
GGTGAAGGACAGTGCTGTTGTTGCAGGGGTCTGGGAGCCTTTCTGTTGGTTCAGAAGCCCTGAAGAAGGATTTTCTTGTTGTATGTTTACAGAAATCCTGGGAGAGGGCTTTGCTAATGTGTTCAGGGGTTCTAGGACTGTTCTACAGACAGAGGATAAATTCATGAAGGGACTGGCTGTAATGCGAATGTAAATTTTAAAGATCTTCCCTGCCCCTAGGCTAAAGTGCACCAGAAGCCTGGGGAGGGAGGCTTGTTTTTCAGTAGATACTTTTTGATTGGCCAGTGGGTCAATAAGGTTGTTACATTCTCTGAGCCAGGAGAAGGCTATATAAGCCCTGATGTGTAGCTTTGTTTTGGGACTCACTTTGAGAAGTGTTCTGTGATTTGATCTGAATTCTGGGAAGCCGTTGTTGAGAGTCCCCCGGCTTTCAAAAACCCAGAATGTGGAAACCCAGATGTTGACCGGGTATGGATGTAATGGTTGGACAGTTTGGAAATCTGTCTACTTGATGTTTTTGTCTTGATAATTCTGCCTGTATGCTTTGAGGTTCGGGGTGCTGACCTTTTCTCCTGAACAAGGTAAACGATATATGTCTGACTGATTAAAGTAAGCTTGTTAACCCATTTTGAGTGGCTTTCCTTTAACAAAGCAGATCCAAGAACCTGTATGGGCGGCAAACCCTGAGGACGCTTGGGGTGCTTGCTGCTACACTGGCAATGTATCTTATGGCCTTGCTAAGCCTTGTCTCCCCAGGAACTAAGATTGCTGAGAACTTGCCTAATGTCAAGATGAAGAAAAGACCTCCATTTGGGTATTAAGTGCTGTGTTTAAACTTGATGTAACTCTGGGGTAGATTCAATTGTGATCCAGGGGTGGGGAACTTTTGACCTTATTGTGCTCTGTGATTGACAAATGAAGGTACTTTACCTATGTTTGGAAACTAATCTCCATTTGAGAAGAGGGGTTTTGTGGTGGACTTAATTAAGGTATAGCCTAGGGGTGGAGTAGTATTTAGAACAGGGACTTTGTAATTGATTGAATGATTAGAAGATCCTGGGGTGGGGTAGTACTTGGAGATTATTTAATCACACTTAGTAAATGCTGTATTTTGAATGATGTCATGTTTTGATCTTCTCTGTTCTTGGTTTGTCACTGAATAAAATAGAGAGCACCTATGCTGGTATTTTGAACCTGGGAAGTTGCCTTTGCTTGGCATTATATTACAACAGCAAAACTATAACAGTAGGGGACCTCAACCTGTCCTCTCTCAGAACTAAGTAAATCTAATCACACAATAAAAAAGAAAGACATTAAGGAAGTGAATATAATTTAAGAAAAGTTATATATGGTATACCTTTGGGGAAAAAAAAAACTAGATGGGGATAGAAAGGAATAAACATTTTTCTGAGTGGTTCATGACACCTACACAAAAATTGACCATGTATTATGACATAAAAAGCACACAATCTAATGCAGAAAGACAGGAATATTAAAAGCATCCTTTTCAGGTCATGATGCAATAAAATTGCATGTAGTGGAAGACCATGGAAAGATAGACTAAATACTAATTGGAAACTAAATAATCTAACCCTAAAGAATGAATGTGCCAAGCAAAAAAATCATAGAAAAAATAGATAACCTCATTTAAAAGAATGACAATAAGGCAACATACCAAAACTTATGGGATACAGCCAAAGTGGTTCTTCAGGGGAATTTTGTACCTCTAAATGCTTACATGAAAATTAAGAGCTCATTTTATGAAAGAAAAAAAAATAGATAAATCTTTGGTTAATTTGATTAACAAAAGAAATAAGGAAAACAAATTTCCAGAGTGAAAAATGAAAAGGATGAAGACTCCACCAATGAAGAGGAAATTAAAACAACAAATAGGTTCTATTTTGCCCAATTTTTTGACAATAAATTTGACAATCTCAGTAAAATGAATATTTATTTCATTTCAAAAACATAAATTGCCCAAATTAACAGAATAAATCAAATACTTAGCCCCATTTCAAATAAAAGAAAGAAATTGAAAAGTCATCAATGAATTCCATGAGGAAAAGTCACCAGGGTCATATGGATTTATAAGTGAATTCTACTAAACCTTTAAAGAATAATCAATTTGAATACTATATAAATTGTTTGAGAAAATAGACAAAATAAGTCCTACAAAATTTCTTTTATGATATATTTTTATGATACATAAATCAGGAATAGTCAAAGTAAGGAAGGAAATTTTAAATAAAATATTAGCAAAGAGTTTATAGGACCATGACCTGGTGGGATTTATACTAGAGTTACAGAGCTGGTTTAGCATTATGAAAACTACCAGCATCATTTACCTCATCAAGAACCAAATTAACAAAAATCATATGATTTTTCTCAATATATGCAGAAAAAGCTTTTTTTTGACAAAATAGAACACCATTCTTAGTCAAAGAATAAATGAATTTAATAATAATGAAGTTTCCCTTACCAGGATTAGTACCATCTATTGAATACCATCAACAAGCATTATATGCAATAGGGATCAGAAACATTCCCAATAAGATCAAGGTGAAAGAAGGACTTCCATTATTGCTCCTGTTATTCAAGATTTTACTAGAAATTTTAGCTTCACAATAAGACAAGAAAAAGACAATAAAGAATGAGCGTAAGCAATGAAAAAACAAATCTATCACTCTTTGCAGATGATCTGCTGGTATATGTAGAAAATCCTAGAGAATTAATCCTAAAAATTCCTTGAAATAATTAACAACTTTAGAAAGTTGTAGGATATAAGAGAAACTCACATAAATCATTGTAATTTCTATAAATTTCTATCAAGTCCCTGCAGCAAGAGGAAATAAAAAAGAAAAAAAAGGAAATAAAAATTCCTTTTAAAATAACTGTTGAAGATATGAAATATTTAGGAATCTACCTGCTAGGATAAAGCCAAAAATTATACCAACACAACTACAAAACACTTTTTACACAAGTAAAGTCAGATCTAAATAATGGGGAAATATCGGTTACTCATGTGTAGGCAGAGTGAATATAATGTAAATGACAATTCTACCTAAATTAGTTTACTTATTCAGGGCCATACCAAAAAAGCTACCAAAATGTTTTAAAGAGCAAGGAAAAAATAAAGCAAAATATATCAGTGCCATAGCAAAAAAACTACCAAAATGTTTTAAAGAGCTAGGAAAAAATAATAACAAAATATATCTGGCAGAATAAAGGTCAAGAATATCAAGAGAATTAATGAAAAGAAATTCAAAGGAAAGTGTTCTAGCCATACTAGATCTAAAATTATATTATAAAGCAGTGACCATCAAAACTACTTGGTGCTGCCTCAGTGGAATAGGTTAAGTATATAAAACACAGTAGTCAAAGCCTATAATAATCTACTGTTTGATAAACCCAAAGGTTCCAGCTTCTGAGATAAGGACTCACTATTTGACAAAAATTTCTAGGAAAATTGGAAATTAGTATGGCAGAATAACATGTCACATCATATAACCAAGATAAGGCCAAAATGGGCACACTATTTATATATAAATAGTGATACCATAAGCAAATTAGGAGACCAAAGAACAGTTTACCTGTCACATATTGTAAGGGAGAAATTTATGACCAAACAAAAGATAAAAAACAAACATTATGAAATGTAAAATGGGTAATTTTGATTACATTAAATTAAAATGGTTTTGTACAGGTAAGGTCAATGGAACCAAGATTAGAAGGAAAGGAGAAAATTAGGAAACAATTTTTACAGCCAGTGTCTCTGATAAAGGCCTCACTTCTAAAATATATGGACAACCCAGTCAAATTTAAAGTAATACAAGTCATTCTCCAATTGAAAAATGGTCAAGTGATATGAACAGGCAGCTTTCAGATGAAGATATGTAAGTTGTCTATAGTCATATTAAAATATTCTAAATCACTATTTATTAGAGAAATGCAAATCCTAACAACTCTGATGTACCATATTTCACTGATCAGAATGACTAAGATGACAAAACAGGAAAATTATAAATGCTGGAGAAGATGTGAGAAAATTGGAACACCAATGAATTATTGATGGAGTGGTGAACTGACCCAACTACTCTAAAAAGCTATTTGGAACTATGCCGAAAGGGCTATAAAAAATTTCATAACTTTTGACCCAACAATACCCCTTCTAGGGCTGTATCCCAAAAAGATTATAAAAGTGGGAGGAGGACCAGTATGTACAAAAATATTTATAGCAATTCTTTTTGTGGTGGCAAAGAAGTGGAAATCAAGGGGATACCTACCAACTGTGGAATGGCTAAACAATTTGTCTTATATGAATGTGAAGAAATACTCTTGTGCTATTATGTAATGAGGAGCAGATGTACTTCATAAAAACCTGGAGAGACTTATACAAACTGATGCTGAGGGAGAGAAGCAGAACCAGAAGTACATTGTACATTATGACAGATGCATTATATCTCTGATGACTTACTTTGAAAGACCCGGCTTTTCTCAGAAATATAAAATTATAAGATAACTCCAAGGACTTATCATGGAAATGTCTATCCACATCTAGAGAAAAAAAAATGGAGTCTGAATGCATATTGAAGCAAACTACTCTCTCTCTCTCTCTCTCTCTCTCTCTCTCTCTCTCTCTCTCTCTCTCTCTCTCTGTTGTTGTGTTTCTTTGTTCTCATTGTTTATCACATTGTTTTTATTTTTCTTTACAATTTGACTAATGTTTAATGTGAAAATATATGTAGAACCTATATATTTCATGCCACCATAGAAGGGAGAGGGGAGAAGAGAGAGAGGGGAAGAAAATCTGTAACTCAAAAACTTGTGGAACTGAATGTTGTAAACTACAATTAAACTGATTTAAAAAAATTCTATGAAAAAAAATCTAGTCCTTGGGGTGGCCAGGTGGCTCAGCAAGTAAGAGCATCAGCTCCAGTGTTGGGATGACCTGGGGATTAAATCCAGGCTCAGATACTTGGCATCACACCCACAAATAACTTGCTGTGTAACCTTGAGCAAGGTACTTAACCCTGATTGCCTAAAAAAAAATTTTTTTTAAATTCTGCAATGCCACCTCACACCTATCAGATTGGCTAATATAACAAAAAAGGAAAATGATAAATGTTAGGAAAGATATAGAGACATTGAAAGACTGTTTCATTGTTGGTGAAGGTGTGAACTTTTTCAACCATTAAGGAGAATAATTTTGAACTATGCCCAAAGGGGCTATAAAACTATATCCAAAGAGATTATAAAGGTGGATCTATATTTACAAAAAGAAGTTTTTATAGCAACTCTTTTTGTGGTGACAAAGAACTAGAAATTGTGAGGATGCCAATCAGTTGGAGAATGGCTAAATAAGATTTGGTCTATGAAAGTAATGGGATACTTTTGTGCTATAAGAAACGATGAGCAGGAGAACTTCAGAAAAAGCTGGGAAGACTTACATGAACTGAGGCTGAGTGAAGTTACCAGAACAACAAAAACATTGTACACAGTAGCAGCAACATGCTAGGATGATCATCACTCTTCTGAGCAATATAATGATCTAAGACAATTCCAAGACTCATAATGGAAAATGCTATCCACATTCAGAGAAAGAACTATGGAGTCTGAATGTAGACTGAAGAATCCTATTTTCTCTTTTTTTTATTTCTAATGATTTTCCCCTTTGGTTCTGAATCTTCATTCACAACATGACTGATGTGGAAATATATTTAATATGACTGTAGATGTATAGTTTCTTTCAGATTGCTTACCTTCTTGGGTGGGGATAGGAAAGGGAGGGAGAAAAAATAGAACTCAAAAATCTTATAAAAATGAATCTGAAAACTATCTTTACATGTAGTTGGAAAAAAAACTATTAAGAGGGAAAATATTATTTTTTTAAATGCCCCATACTTTGGAAGGATAGCTGATTTGTCCAGATTATGCAGTAGGGCTATGTCAAAAATGGGACTTGAACTCACATCTTCCTGGCTTCCAAACTGGCTCTCCAAATATTTTATCACACTTCTCTGTTTCTCTCTATATGTCTGCTAATTGGGCCACATGGTTATACAATTGCTTAGTGTAGCTAATTACTTGAGCTCAGAAATTTTGTGTGATATAGTGGCAAATCTTTATAGTCAAAGGGCCTGGGTTCAAATCATAATTTTTAAACTTACTAGCCTGTATGACCTCTAGTTAATCACAAGTACTTTAGGCTTCAGTTTCCTCATCTATAAAAAATGACTAGATTGTACTACAGCATCTTTAAACTTCATTGCAATTCAGCATCTCTGATTCTATAATCTTAAGCAGGTTATTTGATTACAAATATTTTCTAGTGTATCACACTGCCTCTCTGATTTCAAGTAACTGAGACCTCAAAAAATAGTTGATTACTACATGGTCCACTCTGTGGGCATATATGAAGAAAGAGGATAGTGTTATATAACATCTAGAGTGTGCTGCAAGACCGGATCTCTCTCTCTCTCTCTCTCTCTCTCTCTCTCTCTCTCTCTCTCTCTCTTTCTCTCTCTCTCTCTCTCTCTCTCTCTCTCTCTCTCTCTCTGTTTCTGTCTCTCTCTATATACATACACACATACATATATACACATAAAAAACCTTGAAATCTATAAGAATCCTCCATTTAATAAATAGTCAATGGATATGAACAGGCACTTTTCTGATGAAGAAATCAAAACAATTTATAGTAATATGGGAATAAATATTTGAAATAATGATTGATTGGAGAAATGCAAATTAAAACAACCTTGAGATCTCATTTTTCACCTTTCAGATTAGCTAAAATGATTGAAGGAGAAAATGACAAATGTTGGAGGGGGTGTGGAAAATTGGGACATTAATCCATTGTTTGTGAAACTATAAGCTGATCCAACCATGTTGGAGAGCAATATGGTTGCAATATTAAGCAATACGCTTAAAGAGTTCTTAAACTGCCTCTACCCTTTGACCAGTAATGCCACTACTAGGTCTATTTTCAAAGATGATTGGGGGAAAAAGGAAAATTAAACCCTGTATTTTTTAAAAGATTTATAGCAGCTCTCTTTATTGTGGAAAAATACTAGAAATTATGGGGATGCCCACCAATTGGGGAGTGACTGAATATGTAATATGGTTGTGATGTAATCTTACAATGCTGTAAGAGATGAGGAGGTCGTTGAAGAAAAATATAGATAGACTTGCATGATATAACAGAAAGTTGAATAAGCAGAAACAAGAGAACAGTGTATATAGTAACAGCAATATTGTTTTAAAAACAACTTTGAGCAAATATGTCATTTTGACTATTATAAACATTTAACTACAAGTACTTATGAAGGAAGATGATATCTGCCTCCATAAAAAGAGGTAGGTATACAATAATTTTACATATTATATATAATATATATACACATACACATATACATATATGTGTCTAATATAGTCATCTCTAGGGCAGGGGTGAAGAAAAAGGGAAAATATTTCATGATAACATATATATATGTATGTATATATGTAATATAATATATAATCTGACATATGAAGATGAATGTAACTGATTTGATGTTTCATGTGAAATCATCTTTTTTATAATTCTACTATGTTATTGAAATGCTTACTTTATAAATTAAAAATAAAATGAATTTGGAAAATAAAATTCTATGATATTTTCCCTAAGTCTGAAGCAGTAACATGAATTATACAGGCACTTCTCTGTCTCTAAACTTGTGCACCAGATTCATACTTATTTTGAAGTCAGGGATGATATAAGAGCATAATGGTTACTGGCTTTCTGAATGTGAATATATGACTACAATTCCATTTATATAGCATATTAAGTTCTACAGATCACTTTTCCTGATCTCATTTGATTCTCACCCAACCCTATGAAGGTGGAATTATAGGTATTATTTTTCCCTCATTTTACAAATGGAGAAATTAAACCCCTGACTTACTGAATGACACATAGCTAGTAAGTTTCCAAAGCAAGGTGTAATTTCTGGTCTCCATGACTCCAGATACAATATTCTATGAACTCTTCCATGTTTCTTCCCTTCTTATTTGAATGATAATACATCACCCTAGGAAGTAACAAAAAACAAACCAATTCCTGGTGTTATGATGGAAATTATTCTTTATAATTTGCACAAGTTGAAATACTCCCATATGGATAAAAACACTTAATACTGTTTACATTAAAAAAACAACAGCAATTATGAATTATGTTCTTCCAACTAAATATCGTCATTCGTTTTCTTTGGGCCACATGCCACAGTTCTATCATATGTCAATGTAGCAAGCTAGGTACTTCTTACTCTTCAAGAGTTCATTCTTTTGATCTTTTTTCTGCCAGTTGTCAGTCATCATCTCCACATGGCATAACACCTGGAAACATTTTGGCTTTGGATTATATGGAGCAATCATGAATATGCATAGGACATCACCTACTGTGTATCCTCCAAATATGAGAACTCTCTACTCAATGAAATTTGTCACATTTCCTTCCCTTCCTTCCATCACTCCCTCTTCCAGGGTCCTCTTGATGGTTGAATTCTTTGCCAGAATTCTGGACTGTTATGTCCAGATTACTGAAAGCTGAAAATCTGTCAAAGGCATAATGGCAGGCAGGTGGCTGTCAGTAAATTGTTTTGTACCTCTTAAAATGGTAGCAATGAGGACCTGAAACTCAGTTTTATAAGACAACACATTTATACATATATATTTTTTTTCTCTCTCCCTGAGGTAAATAAAAAAAAAAATGTGCTTAAAATATTGACAAATTTAAAACCTTTTTAAGGATTAGCAAATTTGACCATGTGGTAGGAAGAATTATCTGACAGTAAGTAACTTGCCAAAAAATGAAACAGAAATTCAGATTGAATGAGAGGAAAATGTGCTTGAACAGAATACTTAGTTCACACTAGCAAATAGGTTTTAGAGCTGCCTGGCTTAGGTATGAGTATATCTGTTGGTTTTTAGATGAGCATATGGAGGAGGGGTCATTTTTTTTCAAGCAATTGGGGTTAAGCAACTTGTTCAAGGTTACATGGCCAGTTTTTGTGTGTGTGGGTGTTAAGTATCTGAGGCCAGAACCAATTTCGGGTCCTCCAGACTCCAGGGCCAGTGCTCTTACTCACTGTGCCACCTAGCCACCCCCATATATATTTTTTAAAGTAGACAAATATATTAGACAATTAATACTTGTGTGATCTTTGGCAAGCCACTTAAACTGTCCGGGTCTCATATGCCTAACTTGTAAAATGCTGTAAATGTAAAAAAAAAAGAGTGGAAGAGGGTGCTACTAGATCCTGGGAAGATCAAGAAAACTTCATGTGAAAAGTAGCCTTTTATCTGATATTTAAAAGAAACAAGGGAATCAAAGTAAAATTGATGTGACATCTCACCTTCTATTAATGAGAGATTCTGTGTAAAGAAAGGGGAAAACCATGAAATATTTTTCTTTGGTTTGGAAAAGCAAGAAGTCCAATTTGACAGGAATAAAAAATGTAAGAGATGTAATTAATAATAAGGATAATGAGGTATGTTGGAGTAAGGTTGGGAAGGACTTCAAATGCCAAATAGAGGAGTGTTTATTTTATGATAGAGACAATAGGGAAATGTTTGAGTTTCTCAAGCAGAGGAAAGATCTGTATTGTAAGTGTGAAAGTAGAAGATGCTTTAGAGCTTGGCTTCTAAGATCGATCCCTTCCTTCCTTGATCCTCTGATACTCATAGACAATACCCTATCACTCATTAGAAGTCTAATTACCTTAATTTTGATTGTTTCTTTCTCTTTCTCATTAATAAAATTTGCTTTTATATCCTCGATATGAAGGTGCAGACTTTCTGTGATAACTGCTTTGCATGTAGCCAACCTATGATGCTTGCTTTATGAACTTTATGCTTTACAAGCTTTCATTTACAGCTTTATCCTTTCTAAAATACACCATTAAAAGTCAGCAAAGTTCCTACAAGACAAAGGGCCTGTGATTCCATTAACAAATCTTCAGGGGAATGGTAGATAATTTGGAATTTGTGTAACAAGTCCAATTGGTAATAGAGCTATAATTACTCTGGTTTGAATAACTGAGCCATCATTAACATAAATTCTAGTCAAATGTGGTTTTTAACTCCCCAGAAAGATGATTATTATCTTTAATAATGAAAATATTCTTAACTGTTAGATAGACATGTACATGTTCATGTGTTAGGTACAGATATAACAAAACGTTAGCACACAGAGCAAAGTCAAAAATGTGAACACTTTAGAATACCTAGGGCAAGTAGGTGGCACAATGGATAGAACATCAGACCTGGAGTCACGAAGACTTGAGGTCAAATCTCTCGTCACTTACTAGCTGGGTGACCCTCGGTAAGTCACATAACCCTGTTTAGTTTGCTTTAATTTATTCATCTGTAAAATAAGCTGGAGAAAGGAATGGCAAATCATTTCAGTATCTTTACTAAGAAAATTCCAAATAGGATTATGAACCATCAGACATGATCGAAATGAATGAAAAATAACAACAAAAATGTTTCTTTTTCTCTTGATCCTGAATGATCTTCATATGTTATATATCATCCAAACAAGCAATAGGTAACCTTTTATTAAGATCTTTCTAAGTTCCTGGTCTCCATGGAAGAATTTTTTTAAAAGGCAAAAATAACAAGGAATTTGAAGTTCTGAAAGAAGAGATGAAATGTACACATAAAAAATACATAAAAATTATAACACATTTTGGGAAACATGCTACTAGACCCTGGGACAATCAAGAAAAGCTTCATGTAAGGAGAGCATTTGACCTGAAATGTAAAAGAAATAAGGGAATCTAATTAACAAGTCATATAATGTCTCTCATTCTATTAATGAGAGACAGCCTGTGTAAAGTAAAGAAGAAAAAAACAGGATATATTTCATATTTGGAAAAAGGAGTACAGTCTGTCTGGAAAAAACTAAAAAGTGTAATTAACACTAAGAATAATTAGGTATGTTGAAGTCAGATTGGGAAAAACTTTAAATGTCAAATAGGGGAGTGTTTATTTTATGATAAAGATAATAAAGAATTATTTGAGTTTGTCAATAAGAGGAAAGACATGTTCAGACCTAAATTATGAATTTGGAGACAGAAGATACTTTAGAGCTTGTCTATTCCAATCTTCTCATTTTCAAGGAAAAGGGGATTAGGTCCTTACATTTCCAAATAAAGAGATTGTGGGGTAGAATCAAATTCTGATTCTTTCACTCAGATCCAATACCCTTTATATAATGCATTGATAAATTTTATAGAGTTTGCTATTTCCTTTTAAAAGAACACTTTAATCTTTATTTGTCTAATGGTGTCTAAAAATGTCATGTCTTGGGGGGGAGTCAAGATGGCAGAGTAGGAATAGGACCTCTGGACGGTTGCAGCTCCCACCACCTCCAATTCATGTAAAAGGGGACTCTGAACAAACTTTGGGACTACAGAACTGACAAAATGACACAGAGCAACTAACCACCCACTGAGAACAGCCTGGCAGGCTGTCAGTGTTTGGCCAGCACAGCACTCTGCAAGCCGACCCTAGCCCCAAACTGAGGTTTTAGACCCAGGGCAGGACTGACCAACCACCAGCTAGAGGGACTCCAGATCACCAGTGGCTGTGGTGATCCATAATCATCAACACATAGATGCTAAGGACAAAGTGAGAGGTCAGTGAAGTGTGGACTTTGGGACCCAGGAGTTGGGAGTGCATCGGTTTTTGCCCCTGGGGCAAGAAGCTGCTGAGGGCTGTGGTGCAGCTACTGCCATGTAGCAGCTTCAGCTTCTGGCCTGAAGAGTGTAGAGGGACCAAGTGACCAGTTTGAAGGGTAATTGTTCTTGTTTTAACCTGCTTGGATCTGGATTGGGGTCTAGGGTGAAGGTCTTAGGGTGTGTGACCAGCTTGCCAGAGCATGTGGAGGCTTCAGAGAGGGCACCCAACTAAAACCTACATCAACTGAGAAAACTCCAGCATTTGGAAAGAAGCTCCCCTGTCTGGTAGCAGATTCCTACTGCAGCAAAAAACCCCAAAGTCAAGTAATTGAGAGGCAAAATGAGCAGGCAAAGGAAGCAAACCAAGGAAAGCAATCCAACATTAGACTCCTATTTTGGGGACAAAAAGGATCAAATCATGGAACAGGAGGAAGACAGAGAAGTCAGAACTCCTGCACCAAACACTTCAAAAGAAAATACAAGCTGGTTACAGAACACAGAGAACCTTAAGAAGCAGATAAGAGAAGTGGAGGAAAAATTGGGAAGAATAATGAGTACAATGCAGAAAATTAAAAAATGAGAGTCAACAGCCTGACTGAGGAAAATAACACCTTAAAATATAGACTAACTCAAATGGCAAAAGAGGCTCAAAAAGCCAAAGAGGAGAAGAACCCCTTAAAAAGCCAAATTTGCCATATGGAAAAAGAATCTCAAAAACTCAATGAGGAGAATCATTGCTTCAGAATTAGATTGGAGAAAATGGAAGCAAATGACTTTATGAGGAATAAAGATGCTGTTAAACAGATACAAACAAATGAAAGAGCAGAAGGCAATGTGAAATATTTCATGGGAAAAACCACTGACCTGGAAAATAAATCCGGGAGAGATAATTTAAAAAATACTGGACTAGCTGAAAGCCATGATAAAAGAAAAAAAAACATAGAAATCATCCTCCAAGAAATTCTCAAGTAAAACTGCCCTGATGTTTTAGAACCAGAGGGCAAAATAGAGGTTGAAAAATCCTTGCCCATCAATGCCTTAAAAAGATCCCAAAAAGAAAACTCCTAGGAATATTATAGCCAGGTTTCAAAATTCCCAGATCAAGTAGAGAATATTATAAGCAGCCAGGAAGAAGCAATTGGAATATTACGGAAACACAATCAGGATAACTCAGGATCTGGCAGCTTCTACACTGCGGAATCGAATGGCTTGGAATATCATATTCTAGAAGGCAAAGGAGCTGGGATTAAAACCAGGAATCACCTACCCAGCAAAACTGAGTATCATATTTCAGGGGGAAATATGGTCACTAAGTGGAAAAGAGGACTTTTAAGCATTCTTGATGAACAAAAAAACCCAGAGTTGAATAGAAAACTTGACATTCAGGTACAAAAAGCATGAGAAGGTAAACAGGAAAAAATAAATCATAAGGAACTTATCAAAGTTGAACTATTAACATTCCTGCATGGAAAAACAATAATTGTAACTGATGAAACTTTTATCATATATATATATATGTATATGTATATATATATATATATATATGTATAGGAGGGTATATGGGGGTATGAATACTTATGTGAATGTGTGCATCCATGTTTACAGGTATACATAGAGGGCAAAGGACCAATTTAATAGCAAGGGACGATACTTAAAAAGGTGAAATTAAGAGGTGAGAGAAGCATATATTGACACGACATAGGGAGAGACGGAATGGAGTAAACTATCTCATATAGAAGAGGCAAGGGAAAATGGTTACAATACAGGGGAAGAATAGGAAGGCAAAAGGGAATGGGTCAACCTTATTCTCATTGAATTTGGCTTAGGGAGGCAATAACATAAACACTAAATAGGGTATTTCATCCTACAGTAGGGGGGAAGGAGATGAGAAAGGGGATGATGGAAGTGAGAGTAGGCTGGGGGGGAGGGAATTTGGAAGCACCCACTTTTGAAAAGTGATGAGATCAAAGTAGAGAATAGAACAAGTGGGAGGTGGGATAGGAGAGAGGGAAATATAGTCAATCTTTTAAAATATATCTACTATGGTAATGTTTTGCATTAGCTACACATGTACAACCTATACTGAACTGCTTATCTTCTCAGTGAGGGTGGGTGACAAGGGAGGAAGGGAATGAATGTGGAATTCAAAGTTTTAAAATCAAATTTTTAAACATACACACACACATACATACTATTATTTATACTATTTTACATGTAATTGG
Source organism: Petaurus breviceps papuanus (assembly GCF_028583685.1). Classification (NCBI taxonomy): domain Eukaryota; kingdom Metazoa; phylum Chordata; class Mammalia; order Diprotodontia; family Petauridae; genus Petaurus; species Petaurus breviceps. The sequence continues at coordinate 2,555,661 of NW_027185697.1, read as the reverse complement.
GAAATAAGATATACAGGAACTGGGGCATAGATATCCACCATGACCTACTGGAAAATTCAAAAAGAGGAGAAGATATGGGATAGAGCAGATTGGAAGTGGAGATATCCTGTGGCATTCCTATTTTGGGGTGGTGGGTAGGGCTAAAAAGGGGAGAAAATTTGTAACTCTAAATCTGGTGGAAATGAATGATGTAAATCAGAAGTTAATAAAGCATTTGAAAAATGAAACAAAAATTTAAATATTAAAATTAAAATAGCTACTGACAGCAAGTCTCAGGGAAAAACGCTCTTTTATATATAACCTACTACTAATGTGTTCAGTAATCACTTCTTTTATAAGCTTCAGTCTTTTCAGCTTGGTCTTCTATATCTTTTGCTATATTTTACTGATATAACTTTAAAAGAGAAGTGGTGTAGGTGGTACCATGAATGAAGCAACAGCCCTGGAGTCAGAAGGACATGAGTTCAAATCCAGCCTCAGAAACTTAACACACACACACACACACACACACACACACACACATACCCACAAACTAGATGTGGGACTTTGGGGAAGTTGCTTAACCCCAATTGCCCTACCTTCTCCCCTACAAAAAAAGCAAAAAACAAGAAACAAAAAAGGGACAGTTGATGGTGCAGTGAATAGAGCACCAGCCCTATAATCAGGAGGACCTGAGATCCAATTCAGGCTCAGAGACTTAAAACTTACTAGCCATGTGATCTTGGGCCGGTCTCTTAATCCCAATTGCCCTGCCTTCCCCCCTCCAAAAAGTATTTAAAAAGGGGAGAAAAATAGAGTCAGAGTGGGGCACTGTGGGCCAGAAAAGCATTTCAGGAGGGAATTCTTATAATCCTCCACAAATAGCAAATGATAAGTTCCTATAGCAGAAAGCCTGGTGAACTTGGAGGGAAGAGACTTGGCTTGGAAACTCAGGTATTTAGTTGTTTGGCCTTCTGCACAAGTCCCTTAAATGCTCAGACTCAAATTCCTTATTTGTAAAATGGGGCTCAAGATATTTGTAATAGCAACCTATTATGAAATAAACCCTTGCAAACTCAGTACTGTAAAAAATGTAAGAATGAAAGGAAATAAACTTTTTTATAGCTTCTACTATGTTCTAGGCACTACGCTAAACACTTTTCCAAATATTATCTCATTTGATCCTTTTAGCAAGCTTGCAATGTAGGTATGATTACCATCTTCATTTTATGGTTAAGGAAACTGAAGCAGACAAAGGATAAGTGATTGCCTAGAATCACACACATAGTTAATATTTGAGTCCAGATTTAAACTCAGGCCTCTATGACTTCTGCATGCTATCAAATGCATCATCAGCTGCCTCTAGAAGTTACAAACATAAATCTTTTCTTGGTATGAAAAGGTAAAAAAAAAAGTTTTGATTTAGAAGTATATCTGAGATTCTACCATACAAGTTTCTCATTTCACTCACTTTTCTTTCCATGAGTAATTATATGATTTTGCAGATTTTTCTGAAACCTTCCAATTTCATCATTTTATAGCAAGATAGTCATTAATTACAATCATATATTACAACTCATTTAGTCATTTCCTATTTGAGAGACATCTCTTTTTCTGATTCTTTGTTACAACAATAAGAGCTACTATAAATATTTTTCCCTTTTCTGTATTATTTTTTGTGATAATGACCTAGTAATGGGAAGGCTAGGCCAAAGCATTTGATAGTCCTTTGAACATAGCTCTAAATTGATCTCCAAAATGACTGAAATGATTTACTGTTCTACCAACAATTTATAAGAGTCACAATTTTTTCCACATCTTCTCCAGCATTTGTAATTTTTATTTTCTGACAGGTTAGATGATCTCATAGTATGAGGTGGTATCTCAGAGATGTTTTAATTTCCATTTCTCTAAACCAGGGGTGAGAACCTATGGGCTAAAGGCCACATGTGGCATTCCAGGTCCTTGGGTATGCCCTTTTAAATGAATCCAAATTTTATAAGACAAATTCAATTATTGAGAGGATATGTTCTGTGAAGTTTTGATTCAGTCCAAGAACTGTATTATATTGCCTAGAGGGCCCCATGTGACCTCAAGGCTCTAGGTTCTCCACCTATAAAGCCATGCACAAGCAGCTTTCCAGAAGAATGCTTTTGTGAACAGCCTTTATGTTTCTGATTACACAATATAGTGAACACTCTATTCCATAACAAATCAGAGCAAAACATTCACAGAGAATAAAGGTACAACATTCATAATATTACAACTTATCACAGAAAGTCACAATATAGTATTCACAACAGCTTATCATTAAAATGGCCACAGTGTTTCCACTATAGTGGCCACAAAATTTTGAACAAAGAGCAATCATCTCAAAGTACAATAGTAAAAGTCTTACACTTATGGGGCTCACTAAGTTAACTCAATAAGTCATTTATTCAGCAATCAGTTACTAAGTATGATTATTCACTGAGTATAATCATTAGAAAATACAGATGCTCCATCCCTAGGTCACTAGTAAACTACAATTTCATCACTACTCAGTACCCACAGACAGGTCTTTTCATCTTCACTCAAGGCAGGCAACTCCTACCTTTATCCACCAAAGAGTCACCTGGATTCAAAGGCAGACAGTTCCCAGTTCCTCGTCCAACTCTCTGGGTAGGTCCTGCTCCACACCGAAGTTCAGTGTCCAGTCCATGTCAAATACTTCACAAATTCTGTTCCCAGGAATTCAAGTCTCAACCAAGCCACAGACAAATTCTTAGCATCCTGGTCATGCTGCCTCAGTCTTCTGCAGCTTGTTAAAAAAAATCAGAATCACTTTATCCACCCTGGTGGGTGGGGGTGGGGGGATCCTGGGCTCCTCTTCAGAAGAAGCTCTGCCAACACAAGTTCTCAGGAATTTCTGACTCAGTTCTCAATTCTCATTAATCTTCTGTAGCTGCTCTTCCTCCAGATGCTGGTCTCAAGAAATTCTGACACTTCCTCTCTGGGGTTTTTCCTTACATACAGACAGCATTAGCTCCTTCCAGTTTCATCCAACCGCTTCCTATTATATCAGGAATAGGGGTTCATTCCTTCTGTTTCTTTCACAGAGGTTTGATTAGTTACTAATTGCTAATTACCTGTTTACTTGACAATACAAAAAGGGGTCTTCAAATTCATATTAATTACCATTACACCAACATGCAATAGCAGTTCAGAATATATTTATTTGACTAGTTTTAAGCTTTTATTTAGTATTTTATTTTTCCCATTACATGTTAAAACATTTTTAAACATTTATTTTTAAAACTTTGTATTCCACATCCTCTCTCTTCCCTCCTCTGCACTCTTCTCCACATAAAGAAGTCAAATAATTCAATATACAATATCATGTGCACTCATGCCAAACCTGTCCATAATAGTGAGTTGTAAAAGAAAATATAGACAAGAAAAAAAAGAATCAAGAAAAATAAAGATAAAAATAGTATGCTTCAACCTGTATTCTGACACCATCAGTTCTGTTTCTGGGAATGAATAGCATTTCTTATCATAAATCCTTCAGAGTTGGATTGGATTGTTGTGTTGCTGAGAATAGCAAAGTCATTTACATGTGATCATCTTACAATATTGTCATTACTTTGTATACAGTACATTTCACTTTGCATCAACCTAAGCAAGCCTTTCCAGGTTTTTTTTTTTTCTTCAGAACATCCTTCTCATCATTTCTCCATCATAATCACATAACACAACTTGTTTAGCAATTCCTCAACTGATGGGCATCCCCTCAACTTCTAATTCTTTACCCCCAGAAAAGAGACAATATAAATATAAACATTTTTGAATATATAGATCTTCTCCTTTTTTTTTGTCTCTTATGGGATATAGTACTAGTAGTGGTATTGCTAGATAAAAGGCTATCCATGGTTTTATAGCCTTTTGGACATAGTACCAAATTATTCTATAGAATGGTTGAATTCATTCAAAACTCCACCAACAGTGCATAAAAGTTTCATTTTCCCCACATCCCCTCTAACATTTTCATTTATGAAATAATCTAACAGGCAAGAGGTACTACATCATTTTTTTTAATTTGCTCTTCTCCAATCAAGAGTGAGCTAGAGTATATTTGTATATGGCTATAGATAGCTTTTACTATATCATGTGAAAACTGATCAATCCTCTTTTGATAATTTATCAATTGGGGAATGCCTTCTTTTATAAATTTGAATCAGTTTTCTTTGTGTTTGAGAAATGAGACCTTTATCAAAGAATATTACTTCAAATTTTTTGTTGCTATTTATAATTTTTTTCAGTTACAATTCATAACTTTTGTATTTTTATTTGTATTATATTTCTCTCCATCTAGTGCCCCCTTGTTTATTATATTTTCTCTCTCTTTCCACTCTGTCCTTCCTCACAGGGTGCTTTACTTCTAACCAACCTTTCCCCAATCTGCCCTCCCTTCTATCACCCTGCCCTTCTTTTATTACTTTTCCCTACTACTTTCCTCTAAGATAAGATAGATTTCTATACAAAATTGGGTGTGTATGTTATTCCCTCTTTGAGTCAATTCTGATAAGAGTAAAATTCACCCTTGCCACCTAACTTCCCTCACTTCCCCTCCACTGCAAAACTTTTCCTTGTCTCTCTTACATGAAATAATTAACCCCATTCTAGCTCTCCCTTTTTCTTTCTCCAAGTAAGTTCCTCTCTAACTCATTAATTTTATTTTTAGATATCATTCTTTGTTACTTATGTCACACCTGGGCCCTCTTTCTATAAATGCTCCTTCTAACTATGCTAATAATGAGAAAGATCTTATGAGTTACAAATATGATCTTCCCATGTAGCAATGTAAACAGTTTAAACTTATCAAGTCCCTTATGATTTCCCTTTCCTGTTTACCTCCTTATGCTTTTCTCCATTCTTTTATTTGAAAGTCAAATTTTCTATTTGGTTCTGATCTTTTCATCAAGAATGGTTGAAAGTCCTCTATATCATTGAATGCTGTCCATTTCCCCACCTTCCAAAGGATTATACTTAGTTTTGCTAGGTATGAGGTTCTTGATTGTAATCCTAGCTCCTTTGCCCTGTAGAATATCATATTCAAGCTCTCTAATCCTTTAATGTAGAAGCTACTTAATCTTGTGTTATCCAACTGTGGTTTCACCATACTTGAATTGTTTCTTTAGTGCTGCTTTCAATATTTTCTCCTTGATATGAGAACTCTGGATTTTGGCTATAATATTCCCTACAGTTGTCATATTTGGATTTTTTTTTCAGGATGTGATTGATGGATTCTTGCAATTTCTATTTTACCCTCTTATTCAAGAATATCAGGGCATTATTCCTCAATAATTTCTTGAATAATGATGTGCAGGATCTTTTTTTTTCTTTTATCATGGCTTTTGGGTAGACCAATAATTATTAAATTGCTTCCCCTGGAGGTATTTTCCAGGTCATTTGCTTTTGCAATGAGATATTTCACATTGTCTTCTATTTTTCTTTCATTCTTTTGGTTTTATTTTATTATCCCTTGATTTATCAAAATGCAATTAGGTTCCATTTTCTCCATTCCAATTTTTAAGAAATTATTTTCTTCAGTTATGTTTTGGACTTCCTTTTCCATTTGGTCAACTCTGTATTTTAAGACATTCTTGTTCTCATTGGTTTTTTGACCTTGTTGTATCATTTAGCCTAGTCTGTTTTTTCAATTGTTATTTTCTTCTGTTTTTATTTGTGTGTCCTTTAGTAAGATGTTGGCTCATTTTTTCATTATTTTCTTGCATCACTCTCATTTCTCTTCATAAATTTTCCTTTACCTGTGTTAAATGATTTTCAAAATTTTGAACTCCTTCATGGCCTGAGATGAGTTCCTATTTTCCTTGGAGGGTTTGAATGTAGAAGCATTGGTTTTTTTAATTTTCTCTTTATGCTTTTATTTTCTTTTTCACCATAATAACTTTTGATAATTACAAGGTTTTTTTTCCTGATTGTTTGGTCATTTTCCCAGTCTCTTAGTTGACATTTAATTCTTTCTTAAAATATGGCTCTGCATTCAGGCTTGAGGATGCACTATCCCAAGTTTCAGGGATTTTGCCCAGCTATTTTTGGAGCCACTTCTAGGTTTCTTTAAGTATTGAGTTCTTTCAAGGTGGTATTATCTAAGGAGAGATTTTTCCTACTCTCCTGGCCTGTACTCTGGTCTGAGTCACCACATGCCCTCTTTTCTACCTGTGAACCACGAGGAGGACTCCCTCTCCACCACAACCAAGATTATGCCATTCCAGAACTTCTCCTCACCCCAGGACTGTGACCCAGAGTGAAGCATGGGCAAATTAAGATAATCATGTCTCAGTTCGAGAAAAGAGATTACTGCAATCTCCCTCTGATCAGCCAAAGGATTCCCCCACCATCTGTGGGTGAAGAGTTTCAGAAGCAATAGCAGCTTGTCACCATCCTGGAATTGGTGTTCAGACCACACTCCTCCCTCACCCAGGTCTGACAGCCTTGTCCTACTGATCTTCTAAGTTGTCTTTGGCATTTGTGTGTTGATAAGTCTGGAAACTGCCACAGCTGCTAGGGATTCAGTCCCCTGAGGCCTGCTCCAGGTTTGCTGAGAAGCCCAGCTTGTTCTGGTATATCCAGCATTGGTCTGTGCTCCTCCCTCAGTCTGGTACAACAGATTTTTCCTGTGGAACTTCCAGGTTGTCTTCAGATGGAAATTTGTTTAACTCTGTCATTTTATGAGTTCTGCTACTCTAGATTTTGTTCACAGCAATTTTTTTAGAGTTGGAGGAATTTGGGGGAGGTCTCAGAAAAGTCCCTGCTTTTAGCCAAATATTTTGACTCCACTGCTCCCCCTCCCCCAATCTGATTTTTATCATATAGCGTAGTCCTATAAGAAATGATGAGCACAATTACATCAGAAAGACCTGGAAAGACTTAAATGAACTAATGAAAAGTAAACTGAGCAGAAGCAGGAGAATATTATTCATAGTAACAACAATGTTCTATACAATGATCAATTGTGAACAATTTAGTTAATCTCATCACTACAATGATCTGAGATAATTGAAAAAAAACTCATTATAAAAGGTTCAATTCACCTCCAGAAAAAGAAATGAAGGAGTATGAAGGCAGATCAAGATACATATTTTCCTTTCTTTTTTTTTAAATTTGATCTGTTTTTTCCCCCACAACATGACTAGTGATGGAAATATATTTTGAATGCCTGCACCATGTGTAACCTATATCCAATTTTTGCAGGGAAAGAGAGGAAAATTTTGGAATTCATTTTTAATTAGATGTTAAAAAATTGCATTTAATTGGAAATAAAAAATATATGAAAAAAACTTTACACAGAAACAAAATTTAAGTAGCTTGTAAATAGGAAAAAAAAACCCAATCATTTGAGTAGGAATTTAATAAGAATGATTTGAAAATAGTTAAATAGAAAAGATATATAGTGAATTAGAACACTGATACACCAAGACCTTCATAGATAATTAAAGTATATGCATTATTGTTTCCCTATGTAAATTATTAGATATACTGTCCACTAAAACATGAAAAGGAGTTTGAAATGACCCCAAATCCCTGTTTGGGTGTCTTCTATCCCATTTTTTTGAGTAATGAATTGACTAACTGGATATCTATTTGCTGTGCTAAAGAGTACCCTCTCAATTGAGATCAACAAATATTTATTAACACCTCAGTGTAATGCAGGTTCTTAAAAGGGAAGTTATTTAATTCACACACACACACACACACACACACACACACAGAAACTATAAAGAAAGTGGATTACAGTGGCCTTTTTCCTCCCTCATAATCTGTGGACCCTACAGTTTTCAGGCTAATGGAGAAAGAACATTATACAAAATGATGAAAAAGATTAATTTGAACTATCTGGATCATCCCACATTCCAGTACCTACAGTTTCATTTGATGTGGCCTAGTAGTTTTTGTGTTGCTGTTTTTTCTTTTATTAAGCCATAAAGTTAAATAAATAGTTAACTTTAAGCCTGTTTGTTTTGGAAGGTCTGCTGAGACTCATAACCTGAGTCTGTAATTTATCCCGGAAGATTCAATCAATTCATTTATAAGGCACATTTCACTGTCAGCTACAACAGCAGACATCACACTAATTGATAGCATTCTCCACAATTACTTTCATATCCAAGTCTCAGTATAATTTGGTAAAGGGGAGGGAGAGATCAGTTACTGCATCAAGGAGTTTTACACATGAAGGCAATTCATTACCGTCATAAGGTTGTGTACACATAGGATATGCTTTTTAATTGGGAAACAACAAAATGGCAATTCATTAAGGGATTGTTAATGCTTGGTTACATATTATAGGTCTGCAAATCTAATAGATCCAAAACCTGAACTTGCATTACCTTTGATGGATGAAAATATTGCTTCCAACCAGTGGACTTCTGTATTTCAACTGGCATAGACTCAACATATCCATTAAATATTTTTTCTGTAAGTTCATTAATGCTTTCATAGGAGCTGAATCTGACTTAAGAGACTCTATATTCCTCTAAAATATTCATAATGATTGCTATGTTTACTCCTTAAAAGACTTTGCCTAAATAAACTGATATGCAAAGGGACAATCTTATTATACAATTTTATGTTTTATCAATAAGCATTTATTACTTAAGCACCTTCTCATGGACTTTGCACTTCAAATTCATAAAGGCATATTAAGTCTCACTCCAATTCCCTCTGGGGTATATGTACCACCTAACTCTTAGTCAAAGAGAAAGCCCTAGAAATCAATGTTAAAAAATTTCCTCCAATTTCAGCATTCTCTCTACAGTAAACAGGGTCATGGTAGTTTGACTTTTGATTAGCTAAAGATTTAGTGATATGATTAGTTCTTCTGTGTATATAGAAGAGATCATTGCTTCCAACTGATGTCTGCTTGACCCTCTTTCTGCCAAGTAGACTCAACATGGAATTTTAACTACTACTTATCCTCCCCAAATTGTACTTCACACTTGGGTCTCTCAGTTTGCTAGGTCAGGTTTTTCCTTGCCTTGTTGATATTCAGTCCTCCATAATATTGCCATCAGTGTTTTACAATCTTACACTCACATCCCTCCCACTTTCCAATTCTTTTATAAGTGCTGTCTTCCACCATTACAATGATGTAAGTTCCTTGACGACAGAGACTATTTTCATTATTCTATTTATATATCTAGAATATTACACTCTGTCTAGGCACAAAGTAAGTGCTAATAAATTCTGTTTCTATCTATCTATCTATCTATCTATCTATCTATCTATCATATATCTATCTGTCTGTCTGTCTGTCTTTCTGTCCATCTATCTATGTATCAAGCTAGCTAGCTCCTCTTTCCTGTCTTTAATAGGTACTATCAGGGGCAGGCAGGTAGCACAGCGAGTAAGAGCACAGGCTCCAGTGTCAGGATGACCTAGGGATCGAATCCGGGCTCAGACACTTAGCATCCACCCAGAAACACGTGGCCTTGTAACCTTGAGCAAGTTACTTAATCCCAATTGCTTAGAGGTGGTCAGGTGTCTCAGCGAGTAAGAGAATGGACTCCAGAGTTGGGATGACCTGGGGTTCAAATCCAGGCTCAGATACTTAGCACCACACCCAGAAATAACTGGCCATATAACCTTGAGCAAGTTACTTAACCCTGATTGCTTTAAAAAAAAAAATAGGTGCTATCTGGGGAAGAAGACGTCTCAACTGAGCCCTGATAATTTTAGGACATGGACCAAATTGATTTGGTGATGGTGGAAAATATAAATTTTGGGATATTATAGGATAATTGCCATGGCCACGGTTGTTGAGTTAGAGTATTTTATATATCATAGATACCCTGCAATACCACACACTCTACTTGAGAAAGAGAAAAAAAAAGAATGGTGACAAAAAGAAAGAGGTAAAGAGAGAGAATGAGAGAGAGAGGAAAAAAAAAACATTTATTGGCCTATCAAATGCCAAGTGCTATATTTTGTTCCATGGACATAAACATAAACACTCATAATTACAATAACATGCATGTATAGAGTATGCTATATTTTGGGGGGGGGAACTTCATATTTTATTTCTTCTCATCCTCTCAACAATACTGAGAGGTAGATATTATTTCTATTTTACCAATGAGGAGAAACTGAAGTTGAAAATCATTAAGTGATTTATCCATGGTCATACAACTCATAAAAATATGAAGTCGATTTGACCACAAGTTTTTGGGAACCCATGTTCAAAACTCTTTGCAACTCCATATTCATAATGCCACCTAACTACCTACATCTAAACAAAAAACATTGCTTCAAGAAATTTTGTTCTTGCAGTTGTTGATGATGATGATTTGGTTCTCCTTCTTGTTCCCCTTCTTCCTCCTTCTTCCCCTCTCCCCATCTTCCTCCTCCCTGTCCTTCTCCTTCTTCTTTGTTTTCTTCTTCATCATCTTCTTCTTCTCCTCCTTTTCATTCTCATCTTTCTCCTTCTCTTATTCCTTCTTCTTCTTCTTCTAGATATAATCTCCCTATTTCACACTGAATAAAAGTGTAGGGACCATTCAAGGGCCAAATACCACTAGAAACTGTTAGAGAAGTGTGAACCTACTTCAGGGAACCCAACTAACTTGGTTCCCTTCCCCCTTTCTCAGAGCCTGATAGCCCTCTGCTCTGAGGAACTAACTTGATCCATTCTCTTATCCTATGGGAACATTGAAATCCTGAGCCCAAAGCGATGCACAAGCCTCATCCTCCTGATAATAGAAAGCCCAAAAGTTGGACCACTAAGCTAAGTAATTTGTATTCTAATAAAGACATTGCTGAACTCATGTTGGGGTCAGAACAGGGAACATTTTATTCAGTCACATGAATGATGACTGCATTTAGAGGAAAATGGATTGTTCTAACCTTTCCAGGAATGAAAATTTTGATTTTGATTATTTTTCTTCAGGGAAATGTTGGTAAATGAAGGGAAGGTGTTAAGGTGAAGAACAAATGGGAAACTCATTAAAATGGCTGAGAAGAAGACTAGACATGGTGAGATATATATATATTACTCCAGCAATTAAGAATGTGACTATTTGAAATGAGGAAATAATAATTATTTCCCATATATTCAAGTAGAGTCACCAATTCAACAGATTTTTAAATGAAGAGATAGCAGTATGAAAAAAAAAAGTTTTCTAGTAATTTCCATGGTGTGGGAACTAGATATGGCCAGGAGGGAGCTCTTCTTTCCCTTTCTGTATTTGGCAGCTGGTCACAATTTACCATTCCATCATGCCCATGTCTAATCTTACTCAGGCCCCTACATTCCCTTTTTCTTATTTTTCATTCCTTGAACATTTATAACCAAATAGTAAATCTGTGATTATTTTCATACAAGAAAGCAATTTCATGAGATTGACATTGAGAAAAAAAGAAGTTAATAAGCCCCAGACCTGGCCTAACTTTTGAAAAGACATAAAATATGAGGTCATTGTTCAGACTATATAGAGACAACCTGAAGGGGGACGACTTCCTCAATAGCACCAGTCAATGTCCCAAATTTTCATGTTTTAAATACCAACTATTTAGATGATTATAACAGGAGTTTTAGTTTGCTGTATCATATTTTAAGTTTGATTCATTTTTATGACATTTTGCATTATAAGTGCTGCCTTTGAATTTGAGTAAATAAATAGCTACCCTATGCCTGATTGGAGTGATTATGTCAGGTGATAATATCATACAAATTGTGTATTCCAGGTACAGTGTTAAGTACTTGTATATAATAAAGAGTCAAAAGATTGCCTCTGCCTTCAAGGTGTGAGCAATCTAATGGGGGAGACAAAAAGCAACAAATATAACAAAGCAAGAAACACACAGGATAAATAGTAATTTACATAAGAAAGGTACTAGAATGAAAAGGATTTTGGAAAGATTCTTGTAAAAGATGAGGTTTTGATTGGGACTTAAAGGAATTCAGTTGGTAGAGTTAAAAAGATACAACATTCCAAGCATAGGACATACCAAAGATCATGACTGTAATGAGAGATGAGGTATTTTATTTATGGAACAGCAAGGAGGTTAGAGTCACTGGATCAAAGAATACCTGTCAGGGAATAAGGCAAAAGAAGTCTGGAAAGGTAGTAGCAGGGCAGATTATAAACATTTTCAAATGCCAAATAGAGCATTTTGTGTTACATAATACACTGAAAACCTTTCTTCCATTTTTGGGAAGGCATCTTAAAATTTTTCCCCCAGGGCTCTGTGCTGGGAAACTAAAGAATCAAAGAGTATGGGAAAAGATTCCCAGCCTTAGAGGCTCCTTGAAGACTAAACCATAAAACCAACATGAAACCAGAACTGTCTTGCTTCAGTAGGAGAGAAAAAGCATACCAGCTCTCTTGAGACCAGCAGCATCTATTGTTAAACATACAAAAAGTGATAAAATATGCCCTTATTGGAATGTCTGTAGAATCTTACATATGTGTCTGCCATCATGAAAAGGATGCTGATACAAATAAAATGGAAATATGAAATCCTTGACTCAGTTGCTTTGGATTTCAGGGAAGTATATGACATATCTCTTTAAGCTATGTTTCTAGAACGATGAACTTTAGCCTTGATAACAGAATAGACTGGGGTAAAACCAAATATGAAGAAGTATGATTTGTTTGATTTTTGCTGAGTTGGAAGCTGAACTCTTTATGGTAAGAGAAGGGAAAGCAATATACCTCTCCCTCTACAACTAAACCTCAAAGCAGAAAGCAATGACTTCACTAAGAATAGGTCATGCCAAACTATCCTTATTTCTTCTTGTTACAAACTTAGTAAACTGTTAGAATTGGAAAAATGGAATTATAATTTCCCCAGATGTTAGATACACATTTGATAAATTCTTTCATGCTATTACTGTACAAGAGATAAAAGTAAGAGACACAGGACATAAAATAGTAAAATTATTTGGATTCAATTCCACTTGGATGATTAGATTCAATCAGAAGTCATTAATTGTTCTATGTGAACTGTGAAGGAAATATCTAGTAGATCATCACCTTCCCAAGAATATAACCTTGAGCTTGGGTTATTTACCATTATAATAAATGATTTCAATAGATTTATAAATGGAATGCTTGTGAAATTTATAGCATAAATAAAAAAAATATCTAATGCTTATAGAAAAAGATGAATGAAATCTGGTAGAGAAAGACACAAGATCCCCAAATCCCTTGGATTAAATCTAATGAGAATAAAAACATTTGACTAGGATAAAAGAGAGGGGAGAAGGAGGAGCAAAGAAATAAAGACAAAAGGAAGGGAGGAAGGAAGGAAGAAAGGAAGGAAAGAAAGAAGGAGAAGAAGGAAGAAGGAAGGGAGAAAAAAAGATGAGATAAAACAGAATGAAAGGAAGTAGGAAGGAAAGAGAAGGAAAGAAAGAATGAGAAAGAAAGGAAGAAAGAAGGGATAAAAAGAGAAAAGGGAGGAAAGAAAGAAGGAATGAGAACAAAAGGAAAAAAAGTGAAAGAAAAGATAATAAAGTAAAGAATGGAGAGAGGAGCAAAGAATGAAAGAAAGCCCCCAACCTCAAGGAGTTTATCTTTTAGTGAAGATACTTGTATTACCATAGAGTAAAGCAAGAGATAGAGCTGCTATTCTTTAATGAGAAGTATGAGAAAACTAACAGTACCACAGCTCTTCTTTATTTTGAAATTAAACTCATGTGCAAGGCAGATCAATCAATACCTGTTTGGGAGACTGATAAAACCAACAATCCAATGATGTTCAAACTTTGGATCCCTATATTTTAGAACTTCTGTTTCTCTATGTATGTCTGTCTCTTTCATTCATGCAATTAAGGAAGAAAATATTGGAACATCCTTTTCTCCTTCTCCCTCCATATTTGTATCAGCAATGCAATATTAACAATGCCTATGTCAATTATAAATATGCTGATATTTTTATTAATCACAAAATATACCAGTCTCTCAATATGGGGGATAAACCTAGAACATTTATTAAAATACCAAATGACTGAGTCCCAAAACCAGAAAGTCAAAGCCATCAGAGTAGTTATGAAATTGGCACCAGTAGATAAAGTAGAAAGCACCCACATTCTCAAGCCTTTAAAACAGAACAGGCTAGCTCAGGCAAAGATCCTCCTTTCTCCACTCACAGCAACTACTCAGCATCCAGAATGTGTGCTCCTAGCAGCTCTGGCCCCTGGCAGTCCTCAGCAGGAGTCCTTAGCAGAAATTCTGGCTGGCTCAAAAAGGGGTTCACGCCTCTACCTCCACCTCGGCACTACTGCTACCACTGCCGCTGCCTCTGATGCTGCTGCTGCTGTCGCCACCACTGCCAGTCACTGCAGGAACTCTAGCTTGGCTTCCGTTTCCTCTTGCCCCACCCCTTCCTGCTACATCAGCAAGTCCAATGGGGCATGGAATATCTTTATACCCCATAACCCTTACATTCGGTCCCAAGATCATTCATGTCCCTTACTTGGCAAATGTACATTAGGAATAACTGGTGTCAACAGAATTTCACAACAATATAACAAGGATAGCACTCAATAAACACAGAAAACAATGTTTTAGGGTGGGGCTTGAGCACAAGCTCCCCATCTTTCCCGCCCCCCGTGGAAAAAATGGGGCCCCAAAATCTTGGGGTAAGGGGCAAAGGTCTCTTCTTCCATGGCTACTTGGTGCTGAAATTGGATGTGGAGCTGTCCCAGTCCCAAGGGGTACCATTTGAGAGGTCACTTCTTAATATGCTTGATGCCAGGTCCAAGGGTGACACATCACAGTTGCAGATAGGAGGTGACATCCAGCTTAAGCTATCAGGCATCTACAGGTGGAGGTTACCAAACCTGCAGAAAAAAATCTAGCAAACAAGGTGAACAGACAAAAAGCCAAGAAGAAGCAAAGAGACAATAACCAGACTATTGTAACCTCACTCACGGTAGAAGAAATGAGTTAAGGGTACAATTTTGTAATCATCTTCTCCAGAATAAACAATAGTAACAGTGTTATCCCTCCCGTGTGCTATAATCTCTGCAGCCTTTGGAACATCATCTGGCTTCCATTTTACCCATATTTTAGCACCCGATTTTATTCTATCAGTAGAACCAAATCCTTCAGTACCTCTGACAGTTATTTTAGAAGGAGGGTCAGTTTTTATAAGTGGTATTGTTTTACAAGTAATGATAATCACTTGAACTATCCTATCGTTTTTATAAATCTGTATGGGCCCTTCCCCTAAATTATGGAATGTTACAACAATTTCTCCTTGATAATTAGAATCTATTACTCCAGCCAATACATGTATTCCTTGAGCTGCTAATCCTGATTTGGGTAAAATCTGTCCAAAGTGATTTTTAGGGATTCTTACGCATATCCCAGTGGAGATTTTTCTTATTTCTTTTCTGTCCAACCAAAAGTCATCTAAACAATGTAAATCATACCCCAGTGAACCAGGTGTTACTGAGTATGATGCTGGGACATCTGGCCTCAAGGTCCAACACTCAATATTTGGGATCTTATGTGTTTGTTGTTTTCTAATTTGCAGATTTGGGGTCATCATTCTGGTTAGAGATGTACTTCCTCCCAATGGTCTATTATTCAAATTACATAAAGCCATGAACAAATTATCCTTCCCATGTTGATATGAATTATTGATACTCAACTTCCTTAACTGTTCTTTCAGTAATCCATTCATTCTTTCAATCAAGCCAGATGCTTCTGGATAACATGGAGTATGATATATCCATTTTCTATTGTTTAGTATACAATACTTCTTCATTTCATTGCCTTTGAAATGTGACACATTGTCATTTTGAATCTGCATTGGGGTTCCATATTATAGACTTGTGAGATCTAGAGTTTTACAAGTGTTTTTTTCTGGGTTGCATTCTTATAAGGATAAGCCACTAGTACACTTGAATAAGTTTTACCACAAGTACATATAAATCTGCATCCTTTCTCTTGTGGTAGTGGACCAATGTAATCTGTTTGCCAGATTTGGGCAGGGACTTTTCCTTTTGCTATCTCTCCAGATACTACCCAAGGAACAGTTTGCACCTTTTCCAATTGACATATATGACATTCTTCTGCTATCTGTTTTAAGAGTGATTGAGAGGATCCTGGAGGGGTGGAATGTAATAGTAATGGAATTTAAAGATCCCCCTGTATTGACTCGGGATTTATTGTGTTAAAACCAAGAGCTTGTGAATCTCACTTGTGGGATGGACTTGTTGATGTGAAAAGAGAGGGCTGGACTGGGAGGAGCTGGTGCCCTAAATTTAGAGTTACACAAACAAAGAGAGAGGCAGAAGAGTTTTCTTTGGAAACAGTATCATGGAGGCAGAGGGAGGTGGAGAGGATTGCTGAGGGCCAGTTCAAATTGCCCAGGATTTTTGACAGCTGCCACCCAGAGTTGCCAAGGACTGAGGAGACATGGCTGTTATGCTGGTACTTTCTCTGTCTGTTTTGATGTTGTTTTGCCAGATTCTTCCACTGGTGAAAGACAGTCCTGTAATTGCAGAGGTTCAGGAAACTTGCTATTGGTTCAGAGCTCCTGAGACTGTTCTGCAGACAGAGAGTGAATTGTGCCCACTGGTGAAGCCCAATGCTGTTGTTGCAGAGGCTCTGGAACCTTGCTGTTGGTTCAGAAGCCCTGAAGAAGGATTTTCTTTTTGTATGTTTACAAAAATCCTGGAAGAGGGTTTTACTGATGTTTTCAGGGGTCCTAGGACTGTTCTGCAGACAGAGAATGAATTAATTAATTAATGAAAGACACTGGCAATGTATCTTCTGGCCTTGCTAAGCTTTGTCTTCCCAGGAACAAAGATTGTTGAGGACTTGCTTCAGGTCAAGAAGAAAAGACCTCTCTTTGGGTATTAAATGCTGTGCTTAAGCTTGTTGTCACTCTAGGATAGATGGCCTATTCAGTCAGTAATCCAAGGGTGGGAAACTTTTTGACTTTTTTGTGCTCTGTGATTGACCAAATGAATGTACTTTACTTATGATTGGAAACTAATCTCCTTTTGAAAAAAGGGGTTTTGTGGTTGACTAAATGAATGTACTGACTAGGGGTGGAGTAGTATTTGGAAGAGGGACTTTGTGATTGATTAAATGAATGTAATGACCAGGGGTGGAGTAGTACTTGATTGAATTACACTTGGTGAATGCTGTATTTTGAATTATGCTATATTTTGATTTTCTCTGTTCTTAATTTGTCACTGAATAAAATGGAGAGAAACTATGCTGGCATTTTGAACCTTGGGAAGTTGCCTTTGCTTGGCATTACAACATTTTATACCATATGACTACAAGAAATATTTTTCTTCATCTTTTTTCTTGTTCCTGGCTTAGGGGGTGCAATCTCCAATGAAGGATTTCCAGTCACGATGATCAAGGAAACCAGGAATTCAAGTCAGAAAAAGGTCTTTGGAAAGTGCGGTTTTCATCTTTGTAAGAACTGCATAAAAATATAAGCCTATATTAATCTCTGCCTAGTGACCAAGGTATTATGCAGGTAATAATATCCCCAAGTATTATGGAATATGTTTATATACTTATTTTTGTTCTATCTTTGAATAAATATGCCACATTAAAAGCAAATAGAATATAAGTAGACAAATGGGACTGATATGCTAATCAGTACATTCTAAACTAGAAGATATACCAAAAAATGAAACTTAATTCAATGGTAAACTCATTCAGGGTATCAGACAACCCTGAGGGGAACTAAAATGAAACATCCCTGACATTAAGAGTAGAGCCAGGAAAAAAAAAAACATATTGTAGGTATATGGCTAGTAGTGGGTTCTCTGAGTCAAAAGTTAAAGACATTTTAGGCAGTTTTTTATAAGCAAAATTCCACATTGCTTTCCAGAATGGCAAAACCTGTCAATTTATAGCCAACTCTAGATAACTGTATCTATCTTCCTGTATCCCCTCCAAACCTGTCTTGTTCCTGTAGATATTTCCAGGTTGCAACTCACACATATCTCCTAAACCTCCAAAATTTATGTCCATGCCTTCAGATAAATCATGTATGGGTTTTAAATGTTTTGCCATCCTTAAAACACAATAGAAACATTACTAATCATTATCCAGAATTACATTATGCACATATATGCATATATATGACCAAATATGTATTGAGATGTGTACATGTATACACATGCATTGATAGACATTTGCATATGGGCATATGCATGTGTGCATAGTATTTTGTATATATACACCTGGACCTGAATTTCTATGTGTGCATAAACACAAACATGTTCACATACAATCAAATGTAAGCATCTCACATTACTTATGTAATTTATAATCTTAATGATTTGCCAGAGGCACTTTAAGGTTTAAGGGACTTACATAAAATTACATAAATAGTAAATTTCAGAAGCAGAGTTTGTGCCTAGGTGTTCCTACTTCCAAGTCATTTTCTGTCTGATATAACATGTTGACAGATGGTATGAAAGTTTGAATCATTTGAAAAATGAAAAAAATAAATAAGATAATCTGCAGAAAGATACACACATGTTCATTGATGTGAGCATGCACACCATATATATGTATATATGTCTATATATGTCTGTGTTTGTATATCTACATATCTCTTTATATAGATATATAGATATATTCTTCAGTTGAGCTCAGATTAAAATCATAAATCTATCTGCATAGACATGCAAATTTCTATTTTTATATTAAATGCTTTATAATTTTATATTAATATTTAATTTAAAATAGTTAATTTAATTCAGTACATAAAATAACATTATGTACAAAAGAACATATTTCTCTGAATTCTAGTGAAAACAGTATCTATACTTAGCTCTTACTTGCATATCTTCAGAAAAAAACATCTTAACTTTCAGCCACATCTCATTTGTCCTTAAAAGAGATACCTAACTAATCTGAAAGTCATTGAAAAGAAAGTAAAAAAGTCCCTTTCCAGAATATGGTACCAAGATGATTAGGGAACTCAAGAAGATGGCATAAGAATATTGCTCAAAGGAACTTTGGATGTTTGTCTGGGATAAGGGAAGAGTTAACCCCATGTCAGTCACCTTCAAATATTTGCAGAGTTTTCATTTAAAACAGGGATTAGCTTTGTCATTCATGGCTCCAGAGGAGAAATTGTTGGAAATTGTAGAGGTACATCCAGGCCAAATTTGCGCAATAATATAACAATAGATCAATCTGTCCCTAAATATCTAAGTAGAAAGTATGTTTTCCTTCAATGGGACATCCAAACAACATGGTCATTTGGTGGGTTGAACTAAATACCTTTTGTACTTCCTTATAATTCTAGATTTCTGCTATTTGTTGATTCTCTAAATTTCAGCTCTATTTCTTTTTTTTTAATTTAGTTTTATTTATTTTGTGAAATATTTTCCAAATACATTTATATAATTTTAACAATTTATTTTATAATTTTGACTTCCAAATTCTCTCCCTTCCTCCTACTTCAATGCCCTGCTAGTTGAGGAAACACTGTGATTTTACATGTGAGGTCATGCTAAATATATTTCAATATTAGCCTGTTGCAAAAGAACATTCAAACAACACAAAACAATAAAAACAAAGTACACCTAAATATGCATTCAGAGTGGATTAGTTTTCCCTCTGGGGTTGGATAGCATTTTTTCTCATGGAAGCTTTGGAATTATCTTGGATCACTGTCTTGATCAGAGCAGCTAAATCTTTTATTGTTGATCCTTTCTTTCTTTCTTTCTTTTTTTAAGCAATCAGGGTTAAGTAACTTGCTCAAGGTTACACGGCCAGTTATTTCTGGGTGTGGTGCTGAGTGGCCTAACCCAGGATTCGATCTCCAGGTCATCCTGACACTAGAGGTGGTGCTCATCCTTGCTGTGCTACCTGGCCACCCCAAGTTGATCCTTTCTTACAATATTGCTGTTAGTATTGTTCTTAGTTTTCCTAGTTAAGTGATTCTTGGTTGTAATGAAAAATCATTTCCTTCCAGAATATGATATTCCAAGCCTTCAAATCCTTTGATATATTAACTGCTAATTTTGGTGTGATCTTGACTGTAACTGCATAGTATTGAAATGGTTTCTTTCATGATGTTTAAAGATTTTCTCTTTGATCTGGGATGTTTGAGTATAATACTCTTAGGAGTTTTCCTTTGGGAATGTCTTTCAAAATGTGATCAGTGAAGTCTTTCAATTTCTATTTTACGCTCTGGTTCTAGGTTATCTGGTCAGTTTTCTTGAAAATGTCTTGAAATATGATATGTAAGCTGTTTCTTTGATCATGCTTTCAGGTAATCCAATAATTCTTAAATCATTTCCCCTTGATCTATTTTCCAGATCATTTTAACCCTATGGGGTATTTCACATTTTCTTCTATTTCTAAAAATTCTTTTGATTTTGTTTTATTGTTTTGTGATGTCTCATGGAGACGTTAGCTTCCATTCGTTCAATTCCAATTTTAAAGATTGTTTTTTCTTCACAGTGATCTTTTGCATCTTTTATATATATATATATATATATATATATATATATATATATATATATAT
>NW_027185697.1:2512894-2535140 GCF_028583685.1 Petaurus breviceps papuanus | reverse complement strand
TATATATATATATATATATATATATATATATATATATATATATATATTAATTTGGCCAATGATACTTTTTTAAGGAATTCTTTTCTTCAGTGAATTTTTTACCTCTTTTTTTCCCCATTTGGTCAAATTTTCTTATGAAGCTGTTATTTTCTTCAGCATTTGTGTACATCTTTTACCAAGGTGTTGTCTTTTTCATAATTTTCTTCCTTTATTTTCATTGTTTAAGTAATTTTCCTCCACCATTCTTATTTGATTTTCAAAATCTTTTTCTAAGCTCTTTAAGGAATTCTAGTTGGGTTTTACTCAATTCAAATTTTTTCATTGTGCTTTGGTTTATAGCTCTTTTGACTTTTTTTTTTTCTGAGTTTGTGTCTTTACCTTCCCTTTCACCATAAGATCCAAGTTATTTTTTTCTGTTGTTATTTCCTCATTTTCTCATACTATTTCTTGTTTTTGAACTTTATTTTAAGGTTGGGCTTTGTTCGCATTTGGGGGTGGTGAATGAGAACTGTGTCTCAAGACACAGGGTTTTTTTCACACTGCTGTTTTCAGGGCTAGTTCCAGATATTTGGAAGTTGTTGGTGCTTCCAAGGTGTTCAGATTTCAGGAAAGGTATGGTCACTCTTGGTCTTCACTCTGTTAATTACCCATTACCTGCGCTGATCTATTGAGTTTGCAATCAAAATTCCTCTTCAGGATCCTCCTCCCATAGGACCAGAATTAATACTGCTCCTCAGAGTCCTTAAATCTTGGTGGCTGGAAGTGTTCCCCCCCCCCAACATATTTCTCTCCCTCCTGACTGAAAGTGCTCCTACCTACTCTTGAACTATGACCTAGAAGTCAGTACAATCAATGGAAATTGAGAAATAGTTTTCCCTCAGGATTCCCACTTCTTGTCTGTAAATGCTCCTCTCTGTCCTTGAACTATGATGAGGAATGGGTATAGGAAACATTGTTGTTAAACAGTGTTTAGTGCTCCTTCTTGTGCTAGCAACAAGGTACTCTGCAATGTCTTTCTAACTATATTCCAGGGCCCCTTTCTGTCTCTGGCTTGAAATTTCTTGAAGCTGCTACTGCTTCAGTCACCACTATTTAGTCTCACAAATGATATTTCCACCATGTAGGCTTCAACCCAACCTCCTTCCCCATTTCACAGATCTCCTTTTCTTATTTCCTGTGTTGTCTTGGATTGAAAGGAGGTCTCATTCTCACCTTTTTTTTTGGGGGGGGGGACTCTGCTGCTACATAATTTGATTTAGGGTATTATTTTAAAGTTGTTTGGAGGAAAATGTTGGGAGAGCTCTGCTGAGTGCTTCCACTCTGTCACTGTGCCCTCATTCCTGAAAGTCTCAGCTGTACTTTTATCACCTGTCTGACTTGAGCATATCATTAAATTTTCTTGGAGCTAAATTCTTATCTACAAAATACAAAGATTGGACTAGATGCTTTAAAGGTTCTTTCCATTTCTAAATCCTAGGAAAATCTTTACTGAATAGTGTGACAGTGAAGAAGAGTGGCGGGAGAAAATCAGAATTCTGTTACAGTTTCTATCACAATGAGTGGGATTACAAAGTGCTTCTTATATACCTATGCACATGTAATTTATCTTTCTTATATGTTCTCTAACCAATTTATGCATTCATCTCATTTGTTGGGTTGTAGGCAAGTCTACTGTGGAGGCTAGACATGTATTCTTGGAGGCAAGAATGCCTATATTCAAATCATATTTTGGACACTGGTTATATGAATTTCCTAAAGTGGTCCTCAAGTGTGACCCTTTAACTACATCCAAACTTTACGGAACAAATCCCTAAAGAGGATTTATTCCATAAAGTTTGGCACATGTGTCGGATTTGTTCTGTGAAGTCTGGATTCAGTCAAAGGGCCATACTTGAAGAACTGGAGGACCACATGTAATTTTGAGGTCACAGTTTCCTTACCCCTGCTCTACACTTTTTCAACTCACCCTCAGTCTGCTCTGGTTTGATGGCTAGAAGGTAGATCATTAAAATCCTCCAAAAGGATTTATGAGAGGCTCACAACTGTTATGGCAACTCCATTTTCCATAAGCTTCTCTTCTTGGATTGACTCCATGAAAGAGTACAGCACATATCTGAATACCCACAGGACCTCCCCCCATTCTTTTTATATGTTTTCTTTCCCCATTAGATTGTAAGCTCCTTGAGGTCAGACATCACCTCATTTTGTATTTGTATCTCCAGGGCTGAGCACAATGCCGAATACATAGTCAGAGTGTAATACATGTTAATTGAATTTAATTGAATATGATAAAGGAAAAAATTTATACGTACATGTGCAGTTATCTCTATGAGTATTTGTAGCACATTATAAATATGATATGCATAAATGCATATACATATTACATTCACACGTATGCACATACACACATGCTATTTAACTTACCTTGCTAGTAGTTCAATTTGTCCATATATATGAGGGGAAATGAGGTGAACTGCTGTTCTAGATGTGATCTAATCAATTGGTTTGAAAGGTTTCATCAAAGAAGTACTGGTAAGGGAAGAAAGGTGAAAGGATTAAGTGTTTATACAGTGCTGATTTTATGTCAGGCCCTATGCTAAACACTTTATAAACATCATCTTATTTAATTCTCAAAATGACCCTGATAAAGAAATGTAATTGTTATCCACATTTTACAGATGAGGAAACTGAGGCAGAGAGAGTTTCTGTGTCTTGCTTAGGGTCCCAGAGCTGGTAAATATCTGAGGACTAAATTGAACACAGATCTTCCTAACTCAAGTCCCAATGCCCTGCTCATTATACCACCTGGATGTTACAGCTATACTTCTCCAAGGAGAATACATTTTAATAATAGTCTCAGGTCCTTAGGGCACTAGACTTTGCCCTCTCTTATAATGACATCTAATGGAGTTCAATTTCTTTTCCAAAACAAAACCAAACACTGCAGATGCTCAGATTTCTTCCCTGCTAGGCATGTCATATTTCTATGAATTTAGTCATGACATGCACAGAGATTGATGTCTCCTTCTTTTGAATTGCCTATCACTAAATCTGACAGAATGATTGATGTACATCTCTTTATTTCTAAATGGTCTTCGTAGGGGTGGTCTGGGATGAGTAAAACCAACACTGAGGTTATTCTGAGATTATACATACTCCATATCTTAGCATATAACTAATAAGATCATTTCAAAATGTGTTTTGGGGGTTCTTTCCACTCCCCAGGATTGCCATCTCATATTCAGAACTGGAAAGAAATAAAACAAAACTTAAAGCAGTGGTATTGGTTTGAAATCGATATGTACATGAATTTAATGGCATTAAGTTTGAGAAATTTTTGACAGCGGAAAGAGTGTGGGCCATGGATTCAGAAGACTGGTATTAAAGTCCCTCTTCCCATTAGCTGTGTGGCTTTAGATATGCCATTTCACTTCTCGAACTTCAATTTCTTCATGTTTGTGGTTATGGAATGGTTATGGAAATAGCTGCTTTTCCTTCATTGTAACCATAGTGAAGAGACTGCCTAATTGGAAAGAGCTCCAGGAAGCTGAGTTCAAATCTTGTCTCCAATACTTACTAGCTCTGTGGCAAATCACTTAGCCTCTGTTTACTTCTGTTTCCTTATCTGTAAAATGGGGTTAATAATAATTATATATTCTGGAGTTGTTTTGAGAATCAAATGAGAAAAAAATTGTAAAAATTTATCATAGTTCCTGGCATATAATAGGTACTATAAATCATCTATTGTTATTTTTAGTAGGTATTATCCATTCAAAGAAGTGTTCAACAACAATTTATTAAGCATCTATAGGACAATCATTTTATTCAGAGCTAAGGAAGTGAGGATAAATTTACAATCCCTGTCCTTGCATAGCTTGCATTTTATTGGGGAAATCTACATAGATACAGATAAGTAGACACAACATAAATAAAAACAGAAACAAATGAATTTCTTGTAGTGGTAAGGAACTAAGAAATTGAGTAGAAGTATGGGGAGGGGAGTGGGATGTGACAAGAAAGGCTTCACAGATAGGATCCAAGGACTAAAGAATATGGGCATACTTAGCTGAGAGAACAAAAGTTTTGAGAAGAGAATGTTCATGATAGTTCCTTTGGGGGGAAAATGATGAAGAGTTATCCTGTGGAGGAGATATTGAACTTACTGATTTTGGTCACCAAAGTTAGATCCAACCTCTTGGGGGGGAGGGGTGTAAATTGGGGAATTTATATTACTTTTCAGAGGGTAATAACAAAGAAACACACTAGTTTCCTAATAATTAGAACTGCCCAAATGCATAATGGATAGGCTTGCTGTATGGTAGATTCCTCTCTGGAGGTCTTAAAATTAAGAATGACAGATTCAATTTTTTCTCAATATATATATATATATATATATATATATATATATATATATATAATTCACAAATTCCAAAAAAATGGACTCATAACAGAGATAGATATCATCTAGTAGAGTGGTATCAATCTAAAAAAGAAATAGGGGCCATTAAACTACTCATAAGAATCCATGTAGATGCTTATTGATTTGGAAAATAGCATATTAACATTATTTATATCGTATTATTAATTTATTTTATGTATTTCATAATTACATTTTTATCCTGGTTCATGCCATACTTAGGAGTGTTGTGTGCTGCCATGTGCTTAGCAGGTTGTAGGTTTGACACCTTCGAAGCAGTACAACTCCTGTATTTTGTAGATTGGAAAACTTGAGTGGAGAGATGAATAATTTTGGTCATTTTGCCTAGAGGCTTCACATTGCTTCTCAATAGGAACCTTGCCCTAAACCTTTACCTATCCCCATCCATCCTCAACTAAATTGACAAAATGATTTCCCAAAGTTCAGACCTGACCAAATCACTCAGTAAATTCCAATGGTTCACTTTACAAACAGGATCAAATATAAATTTTGCTGACATTTAATATTCTTTGTAACCCAAGCCCTTCCTGCCTTCCTTAATCTTCTTTCTCTATACTTCTCTTTGTGTGGAACCAATTTAGCTACACTAGACTTCTTGTTATTCCTTGTAGAAGAAATTTGATCTCTGTTTAGACATGAACTCAACTTCAGTCCTGTATTTTAGATGCTTTCTTCCTCTAGGGTTTCTCAGTATAGACCTAAGGTAAAAGGCTCATAGTATCATTCATTTAGAGCTAGAAAGGACAACAGACCCCATCTGATCCAATTCTTTGACTGTATAGATGAGGATTTGAGTCTCAGAGAAGTTAAATGACTTGCTTATGGTCAGACAGACAGGAAATAGCAGAGTCAGAATTTGAATTCAGGTATTCATACTCCAGATGCATTCTTAATTGGTAATACCAAACATCTGCATTTTCCTAGTGCTTGTACTAAAGTACTGAACAAAAGAGGAAACTATTGCTGGTAGGACTGTGTATGGTGCAATCATTCCTAGTAAAAGCACCATATGGAAACCCTGTCACAATATTTTGACTGTTTCACGTAAAGTGTGGCTGTTAAACTAGTGTCTGTGTTTCAAATACAAATCCAGCTCTCTGAGAAATTACAAACATTTTCTCCTCATTGAAACTGAGCAAACAATTGAAATGTTGGCTCTGGGGTGAATTTTTATGGTGTTAAGAAACAAAGCAAAAACAACAAAAAAGCAAAATTTATTTGTTTTTATTGCTTGCTTTATGACAAGAAGACATGGAACAGTAGTCTATAGAGAATTGAAAATGAGTATCACCCAGGGGGCAATGGAATGGTGCATGATGGGTATTAACAGGCTACAAGATCTTGTAGTTATTGTTTTAATAAAAGGAATTAGGAAGCAGAACTAGAGTAAAAGATGGTGTCAAAGCAGTGTATTACTGAAATAGGTGGCATGTAGTGAGAGGAAGAAATAACTGGAGAGGTATTGTGTTCTGTACTTACTTACATTATGTAAAGACAAAGTAAGGGAGAATCAAAATGTATCGGGTGACCTCTAGGCATGGAGAAGGTATCATTGGAAGTAATGTTTGAATGCCTGGAATTCTCTGGACCTTTTCTCCTTATTGGCTACCTTCATTTCCTTTAAGAGTCAGCTCTGTTATATATGAGGGTTAAAGAAAAAAAAAATAATGAATGTCAATTCTGTAAGGTGAGAGTTCAAATATATTGAAAAACAGTTATATTTGAGAAAAGGCTAAGAAAACTAGACTTTTTTAATATGGGAAAATCATAGCTAATAAGTAATATAATAAAAAGACTGACTTAAATAAAATCCATTAGATTCTATGTCAAACAAAATGCTAAGGCCTGAAGATACCAAATAAGAAAAGGAAAATAGCTTTTGTTTTCAAGCAGTTCAAAATTGGTAGTCAGGGAGAGGCATTCTAATTTGAAAGATTTCATGATTGTTGAGTACAATTATCAGAAAAGAGTTTAAAACAATGGAAGTAGAGATCCATTACAATTTTACTATTTAAATCCTGAAATATTAGGTTTAGAGAGAAATCTTTGAAGTTTTACAAAGTTTTAGACCAGAAAACGAGAATAAAATTTCTTTTTATGTGAAAAGAAAGTCCTCATCTTCAGAAAGATCAAAAGATCCATTGAAATTTGGAAGTGGAGTCAGCAAAAAAGGAAGTTTTAAATGTTAGAAGACCATCAGTGACATCAGAGAAGATTAGCAGGTACATCTACCAACAATATAATTTTTTATCACACTCAAGAAACTTCAATGGTTCCCTACTGCTTACCATATTTTTATCAACTCTTTAGTTGTCAATATTTCTATAATCAGGCCCCATCTAATGTAACCAATCTTATTCTTCCTACTCCAAAATATATACATTTTGCTTCATTTCAATTGATGTTTTCCAGCTTCCACCAGTTAACCCTGTGTGCTTTTTCTAAATTTTTAAAAATCTTGCTTCATGCAGAATGCCCTTAGCATAACCTGTCTACTAATTCTTCCATTGTTCCTTGAATACCTTTGTTTATATTTTCTAATTTTATTAGTTTTTATCAATCCCTCCTATACCATATATCATAAAATCATCCTTTACTATTTTACCCCAAAATTCTCAATACTTAACTATTTTTTAAAATCATAACCTCATAGTATGACACTTTTTTTTAAAGCAATTCTCTAATTGCTTTAAGTGTATTACTTACATTATCTGAATTAATCAAAAGTTTGACAATGATAAATTTTTACCAGTGGACATCTATATTTCAGGCATGGTTCCCTAGGTAGATAGATATTTTTATTTAATTTTTTTATTTTATTTTAGGAGGGGAGAAAGCAAGGCAATTGAGATTAAGTGGCTTGCCCAAGGTCACACAGCTAGTAAGTGTGTCAGGTGTCTGAGGTTGGATTTGAACTCAACTCCTCCTGACTCCAGGGCCAGTGTTCTATTCACTACAACAACTAGCTGCCCATTTAGATATTTTTAAAGTGTTTTCCAAGCATGGAAGGGAGCCTGCATAAAAACTGGGAGGTAGGAAATGAAATGTTTTATATGGGGAAGACTGAGGAGATGTTAGCACTTAGAATGTGCCAGAGACTATTTTCAATTTTGGGCATACAAAGAAAAACAAAAATTGCCCCTAAGCTCAAAAAATTTTCATTCTAATTCTTAGTACAATGATTGACACAGAGTAGACAATGAATGTTTATGGATTGCTATCTATTGGTGAAGACTATACAAATATATACATATGTATAGATATATATAGATATATATATATATATGTTTGTATGTATAATGTGTGCGTATTTGATAATGGAGCGTAAGACATTTGAGTAAAGTGAGATGAGAGAAGTGGAGAAAGGAGAATTCTTGATGAACTTGACTTCAATTTTTGGTGAAGTATGTGTCAAGATCTTCAGCTGAGAGAAGGAAAAGTTTTCTGTGGTAGCCTTTTGTGGTAAAGATACTATGGAAATCTGGGGAAAGCCAAACATATTCCGATTAGATACAGTAGAGAGTAAGATAGTGAGTTGAATAGGGGACAGGTAGAGTCATTACCTCCTAGAAAGGAGGACCCGGTTGAGATTAAATAATATAAAATGTTAGTGGTTCCATCAATAAAGTTTCATGATTTCATCTAATTCCTCTCATGACTTTACTAGAAATGAACGTTATCACTGACAGAAGGAATTCAGAGTAGGCATATATCAAGGTAAAGGATGAATTTTATATATCTCTAAGATTGTCATTGTGCGTGAATGGAAGGTAGGAACTGAATGTTTGAGGGTAGGTCCGTTGGTGGGAAATATGAGTGCCATTTGAAGACTTGCATTTTTAAGATGGCCACAAAAATTCAAGCTAAATATGTCCAGTAAGTGTTGGGTAATATTAGACTTGAGATAATGGTTGGTTTTGTGATTTTGAAAGATGCTTGTGTAGAGATAATTATAATGACATTTTTAAAATACCCATGAAATTATAGTAGAGTATGGACTTCGATGTAAGCATTAAGTTTCATGTACTTCATGAGGGACTATATTTTTGACCTTGGTAAAAAATGATGATTACTTTGGGCTTCAGATACCTAATCAGAAAATGAGGGAGACTTTCCAACCTTGGATTGTTTCTAAATCTCTTCCAGATCTAAATATACTGTCCTATAAAGATAAGGATTGAAAATTATTTTGTGTGTATTATCTCATTTGAGTTTCAAAATAACCCCACTTGCATAAGTGATATTATTGTATATATTTTACATATGAAAAAAATGAAGTTGAGGTTCATGTAGGGTGACAAAATTTCTAAGATACTTAGCTGAATTCAAAACACTTCATTGTTACTTTTTGTTTGGTGTTCTCTTCACTTGACCACACTTATTATTGAATCCATAAGAGCTAATGAGCTCTCCAAGACAAACTGGAGAGGGTGAGATGAAGAAGGCATAGATGAGATTCATGGGGAACATCCACACTCAGTGTTTGAAATATAAATTGACATCAAGCAAAGAGGACTGAGGAAGAGTAATCAGTCAGGTTGGAAGGAATATCAAGGAAGTCAAGGGAAAAAAATACACACACATTCACACATATCTCCCTCATATCTCTCTCACCCTCTCTGTATTTATACATACACACACATTTATCTGCATATATATATATATATGAATGTATATGTATATATTCATTGAGTAGGAAAGGAAGATAGATGAGCATTAAAATCAGAAAGAACTGATAAAAGATCTTTAAAAAAATGAAAGTCACGGAAACATGGATGGGATTATCAGACTGATACAGAGGGAAATAAGTGGAAGCAGGAAAACAATGACTATAGTTATAGATAGATAGATAGATAGATAGATAGGCAGACAGACAGACAAACAGACAGATAGATGGATAGATAGATAGTTACACAGACAGACAGACAGACAGACAGACAGACAGACAGACAGATAGATAGATAGATAGATAGATAGATCGACAGACAAATAGAAATAGAGATATAATGTTAAGATGAAACTGAATTCTTTATTTGAATAAATGATGGAAATATTAAGTGTTTATATTTGAAAAACATTGTGGTAAACATAACAAAGATTCAAAATAAAGAATCAAAGAGGCTTACTCTCAAGTGGCTGATATTCTAATAGGAAAGACCACTCAAAGAGGAAGCTTTAGCTGTGCGACTGTTGGAAAGGCTCCTTGGTCCTTCTGGTACAGTGGTAAAATATATAGATATGCATATTATTTACTGTTATTTCTATTAATGAAAATCGTATTTATTTGAGATATTGAACCACCTAAAAGTGTCAAGAATTTGGTGATGAGAATTTTCTTTTTCAGCTCTTCAGTAGCTATGGGTAGAAGAGACAGAGTCTGTCACACAAAAAAAAGTCTGGTTATATCTCCAGGAGTTTATTTGCTACATAAAGGTTATAGAGACCAGGCTAGAAGCAGAGGCAGTTATCTGGAGGGTGCTACTATTTCCAGGACACTTAGACTTTGTGCTGGTTGGTGGTGGTTAATGAATGGTTCATGATGGGGGTGGAATGATGGTAGGCTGCTCATCCACAGAATTTCTTTCCTGTTGCCTACACTCACAGCACCAACCAAAATGTGAGAGCATCAATAATGAGTCTGTGGATCAGGAGAAGATTGCAGCATTCATATGTTTATTGCGTGCATGCTAAGTAAAATCTCAAATAAGCATCTGAGTCTTAGGGTTATATACTGTAGCTGAAGAACTTACATCATAATTTCTTATGGGAAGCTTCTTGTAGTTTGTAAATGAGACACCTAACTTGCAGCCTTCAGGAGGCCATTCCCATGGGACATTCCCTTGCTTACTTGTCTCATGAGTTACTTCTTTATCTATATCATTCAAGTGGTGAGGGTTTCAGGGACAGTTGGAATGATCCAAGCCTTCCCTGCACGTGGGGTGAGTAATGGGGTGGGGAGTCAACATCCTGAGATAATGGGCCCAGGTGGGTGGAAAAAGTCTCAAGGGCATCCTTGGTCTGGATTCGTGCCCATGGCAGACCCGCCAGAGCTAACCCTCAACACTGCCCCCTACATTTTCCCTCCATGATATCTATTGGGGTGTGATGGAAACAGCTAGGATTTGGAAATTTTCTGTCCCTGCAATCAGATATCAGGCAAACAACCCTTTAAAAAAGGACCTTCTATTCTTGTTACCACTCATACTAATCACAGACCAACTACTATGAGTCAGGAAGGCCCAAGAACCTTTGGAACAATGTGACCCAGTACATTTGTCTTGCTTCCAGCCCAGGCTTATTGTTATAATGATGATGCTTAAATGAAAAACAATGTACCTCCTCCCTTCTTTTCAGGAGTTTGGCATTATAGGTGTAAGGTTGATACACACACATACATACACATAAATATATGTATGAGTGTGTGTATTCATTTATTGTATGTGTGTGTATAGATATATGTATGTATATATGCATGTGTATATATGTGAATGTGTACACACATGTATGCAGATATATATACACACACACACACACACACGTGTGTGTGTAAATTCTGGACCTATTGCTAAGTTTTTGCTAATTAACTTTTTTCGTTATTATTTTATCCTTATTTCCAGAAGATGCATTGCCTGGTAGGGGAGGGTCAAGGGATAGAGCTTGAAATAAAGCTGATACAAAAAGGGAAAGATTTCAATTCAATTTTCAAAGAGCTTTCAATTCTTTGAAAATCGTATGTGTTTTCCTCAATGTGGACATTACTTCCACCTCCACTGGTCCACTTTAGTAAATGACCTCTGTAAATTGTGTTCCAATACTCCATCCATGTCTCTTTTCGTCTCAAGACTCTCTCTCCATAATTCCCCAGACAAAGAATTTGGGAATCATTAAACGCTTTCTTATCTTTGGTTTATAAACAACTTTATCCTTTCCCTGTCTTCCTCAAAGGCTTTTGCAAACATTAATTAGGGCTCAAACTCTTCAGTGAGCATACCTAAAAACTTAGAGGAAAAATAACACAAAGAAAAAAAATATTTTGTCTAGAAATGATAACAGAAACCATCTACACATTTGGGTCATTAATTTCCATAAGGAGTCTTAGAACTAAAGATTACATTTTTCTATAAAAAAAAAATTCCTTCTTCATTGCATCTTCTCACCTTGAGAGCTCTTTTATCCTTTGTTAATTTGGGGTAACAGTTAAATCACCCAGATATATGGTTATCTGAGACATTGTAACAGTCATGTATATGGAATTAGTCAGCCCATTTAAATCAGTTTCAAGTATTTGTCCTTTCCTTTCTCTAATACAAGTTAAAGGGGAAACCGTGTTTGCATTTAAGGCACAAAATTGAGTGATGTGCAGAGTGGCCTGTTTGAGAATGTATTACAAAGGAAATCAACCTGTGCTAGACAGTGATCGGCAGTGAACAGATTTATCTACTCTCTGAGCAAGTCCCAAATAGGACTCAATGTACTCATCTGTCTTCATTTTTAATATTCAATGACAAAAAGGGTGGGCAAGGGCATTCTTGGTCTGTTCCTGATTGAATCATTTTTTCCCCTTTCATTGAGGTTGTGATTTATGAAAATGTGGTGAAAATAGAACAGAAAAGAAAAAAATGAATTTAGAGCTCAGTTATCCTTGCTAAATGATATACTTCATGCATTACCTTCAGCGACACTGTTGGTTTCTCTTTGCTAAGCAACATGCTCTGGGAGTTGCCTCTTACCTTTATTTGAAGTAAAATTAGGATATGCAAAGGGTTTTAATGGGTTAAAGGTATATAATCCAAGCTAGGTGATACAGTGAATAAAGGGATGGTTCTGTAGTTAGGAAGATTTATCTTCTTGAATTCAAATGTGGCCTCAGATATGTAATAGCTGTGGGACCCTGGGCAAGTCACTTAATCCTCTTTGCCTCGGTTCCTCATCTCTAAAATGAGTTGGAGAAGGAAATACCATATCATTCTAGTGTCTTTGCCAAGAAAACTTCAAATAGGCAGACACAACTTTCAAAAAAGACTGAAAAACAAACAAAAAACATATATATGTGTGTGTATACACACACACACATATACATATATATATAATGCCTTAAGGTTTTTTGAACATTTTAAATTATTCAAAAAACTCAGTAAAGTGGTTTATGTTTTTACTCCCATTTCACAGATGAGGAAAATGAGATGCAGACAGTTCAACTGACTTGCCCAGAGTCACAGGAAGTAGTAAGTGACAAACCTGAGGTTTGAACCAAGGCTCTTTGACTATAAATGCAATGATTTGTTATAATTTAATTGAGTCCACTGACATGATATCTTCCTGTTAATTTATTTATGCATTTCTATACTTACTTTTCTATCAGATTGACTGTCTTCTATCTTGAATTTCAACTGAAGAA
Organism: Petaurus breviceps papuanus; assembly: GCF_028583685.1. Classification (NCBI taxonomy): domain Eukaryota; kingdom Metazoa; phylum Chordata; class Mammalia; order Diprotodontia; family Petauridae; genus Petaurus; species Petaurus breviceps. The sequence continues at coordinate 2,522,304 of NW_027185697.1, read as the reverse complement.
CACTTAAGCCCATTTGACATTTTGTATCTATGTTGGTTTCAGTCATACTCAATCACTAGGCCATTTTCTCCTCTTCTCTTCATCTCTCTATATCCAGTTCCACATCTTGAAATAAAGTTAAATAAGTATTGCTTTTCCTACTGCAAATGGTATATTATTCTGTTTCCTATGATCCAATTAATCATTCCATGTGAGTTCACAAAACACTGTCCCCTGTCCCAATACTGTAATCCTGTTTGCACTATCATCCCTCTAACAATACCTTGACAGGAAGGAATTATTTTTTTTTATAACTATACTCTCAATGCTTTACAAAATGCTTCGTGCATAGTTAGTACTGCATAAATAATTTCTCATTCATTCATCATGTGACTCCTTAACTCATATTAAATATAAAAAATCTGTCAAGTGATGGAATCCAATCTGATACTTTTTATAACATGACACAATATCTCAGATTTCCATTATGAGTTTCTAACTTTGATGCTACCAAATTCCCCTATCCCAGATAATATATTACTAGGTTATCAATTGAAGTTCTTCTTTGGTGACTCAAACAGTCATGTTGCTTCCTTCCCCAGTCCTTCAAAGTTACTGCTTCTGTCAAGGATGGGAACAGGATTAGATTTTTGTCACAAATCACCACCAATTTTATTGAATGTCTGGACTATTTCCCTAGTTCCTAGAAAGTGTTTTCTATAAATGTCTTGTGACCTATCCCAGGAAGGGGAATGGGACATTCTGCTTTGTCATTCTGGCTTTGCTTTGAACCTCCAGGGTACTGATTCATTGCAGAAATGATTCAAACAAAAGTTCAAATTCAGCTCACAACTTGCCCTCGTTAGGTAGGAGAAGCTTTAATTCTGCCAAGATTTGCTGCTGAAAACCATGAGAATGTAATCGTTTCTTAACTGAGTGGATTCTAATGATGCTGATGATTATGGTGATTATGATGATGGTGATGGTGATATCACCAATATACAACAAATAAAAAATTCAGAAAATGAAGCATGAGAAGGTAAACAGGGAAAATAAATCATAAGGAACTTATTAAAGTCAAACTATTTGCATTCCTACATGGAAAAATGATAATTGTAACTTATGAAACTGTTATCACTATGAGAAGAGTTGAAGGGGATAGAAATGCATATGTATATATATGCATACATACATATGTCTACATAGGAAGATATATGGGCATATGAATACATATGTGAGTGTGTGTATATATGTGTACAGGTATACATAGACAGAGGGCACAGGACCAGTTGAATAGGAAGGGATGATACTTAAAAGGTGAAATTGAGAAGTGAGAGAGGAATATAATGGATAGGAGATGGGGAGAGACAGAATGGGATAAACATCTCATATAGAAGAGGCAAGGGAAAACTCTTTCAATGGAAAGGAAGAACAGGAGGCTTAGGGAAGGAATTATATACACACTAAATAGGGTATTTCACCTTACAGGAGAGTAGGGGGGATGATGGAGGGGAGGGTAGTTAGAAGCACACACTTTTGAAAAGGGACAGGGTCATAGTAGAGAATAGATCAAGTGGGAGGTGAGATAGGATGGAGGGAAATATAGTCAATCTTTCACAATATATCCACTATGGAAATGTTTTGCTTAGCTACACACATACAACCTATATTGAATTGCTTATCTTCCCAGTAATGGTGGGTGACAAGGGAGGAAGGGAAAGAATCTGGAATTGAAAGTTTTAAAATCAAATGTTTAAAAAATATAAATTATTATTATTATTACTGGGAAATAAGATATACAGACACTGGGGGATGGATATACATCTTGCCCTACCAAAAAGTCAAAGGAGGAAAGGGGGAGGATATAGGACAGAGCAGATTAGGGGAAGGGTTATACAGTGGGATCACTGTTTTAGGGTAGTGAGTAGGGGAAAGACGGGGAGAAAATTTGTAACTCGGAATCTTGTGGAAATGAATGATGTAAACTAAAAATAAACATAAAATGTAATTAACAAAAATATAATAAAATAAATTCACAAAGCACCCTAAGTTACAAAAAAAAACACTTCACATATTTTATCTCATTTAACCACTTGGAACTAACAAAGTAAAATGATGAAGAAAAGTGTAACAATTAGATGAAGTCAAATTTACTACTCTGTCTCATTACCTGGTGGAAGACCCATAAACATGTGAAAAGTAATATTTTGATGGATTATCAAAAAAGCAATATCAAATCTCATCACAATGGACAAACAAAAGAATAAAAGGGAACCCAAGTTATCCTGGATCAGAATAATAGTTTTGCTAAATAGGAACTACAGTGATCTTTGATTAGGAGGATTCCCTGAAGAGCTTGTGGAGGATACATGGAGGTGAACACTTGTTTGGTCTTTTGCATTTACTAATAAAAGTCTTAAAAAAAATGTTGGCATGCCCACTGTTGATTTTACTAAATGCATTGGCAAGGCCTATTGGGTTAGACCTCTTAACATCTTGCTGACGATGGATGACTGTATCTGATGATGAGAATTGATTTGCTGTGCTTCATCTGACAAAGACTCTCCTTTGTGCTGGGGCCAGAGAAGCAACTAGTCTTTGAAGTACAACCTCTCTTCCTCCCCTTTCTTTTTATTGAAAGAGGGGAAGCCTAATGTAGTGGAAAGAGAATGATATGGCCTTGGAGCCTTAAAGACCAGGATTCAAGTTGTCCCTTTAACTCATACTAGCTATGTAATTCACTTCAATAAATCAGTAAATAGTTATTAAGTGACTGATAATCTCAGGCACTATGTTAAGCTTTTGAGTTATAAAAAAAAGTACAAAATAACGCCTTCTGTCAAGGAAATTAAATTATAATAGGGGAGAGGCCATGTAAATAAATAAATACATATGAGATCTGCATTGAAGTCCTGCCTCTGATTCATTCGGCTCATGTGACATTAAGTAAACCATTTAACCACTCATGCTTGCTTGCTATAGGCAATCCCTAAAGCAATTAGAAGAAATGATGAATTTCATTAATAGAGGTTCTTTATCAATAAGTTCCACATATCAGTAAAATTACAATTTGATTAACAGTTCCCCTTTTACATTTTTTTGAGATAACCAGTGATATATCAACAAAAGAGTCTGGTTTCTAGAGAACAGATACTAATTCCTGCACATTACTAATTCATTGACACATGCATATGGGGATTTACCAATAATTGCCTCCTGAGGATTGCAGAGATGCTTCTTGAATAGATGGAAGGGGGTATTCCTATATAATTTTAAGTTCATGTGCCCCAGTGGCCACAAAAATCAGGTAGTTTGCTGGAAAATGGCTAAGGATATATATGGGTCTCCAATATAGCAGGATTTCCACAAAAAGAAAATATACTTGGGATTGCTAAAATGATTCACTCTTCCCATTGGTCTCCATGCTGTCCAATTAATTCACAGTGCTAACAGATGGAAAGGTCCAGATTTCCAGGTCCTCTTCCCTGAGGCTTAGCCCTATTTGTTCCTCTAGGTAAATGAAGATTGTAGAATCTTCTTCTCTCCAAGTGAGTGACATAATTGAGGAACTCATACTTCTCCCTCTCAAAGGCTAGGTCCCTGAATCCTCCCAGAATTAGCCAGTTTCCATATGGAATGACACAAAGTTGTTGTTTTTCTTTTATTTTTATCTTTTTAAGTTTCTCTTGAGTCTTGCATTTGAAGATCAAATTTTTCTGTTGAGTTCTGGTCTTTCCATCAGCAAGGTTTAGAAGTCCCCTGTTGACTGGTGGTTGATCCTTAGTTGTAATCTAAACTCCTTTGCCTTATAGAATATCATATTCCAAAAGCTCCAATCCTTTAGTATGGTTAGAGTTATGTAGGACCTAGAAGTTTATATATTAAATTCACCCCAATCATTTATAAAGTCATCCTGAGTCATAACAGTAGGTGTTCTGATTTCTCTTAAAACAAACAAACAAAAAACCAGATAGACTGTATTTTCAAGACAATCAATGAGCCAATGCTGCTGTTTTACTGAGTCTATTCTTTTTGTTAAGGATACACATGTGTCATTCGATAAAGGTAAATTATTCGCATTCTTACATGGGAAGATAATATTTGTAACTCTCTTAAAATTTGTTTATTTTTAGTTTTCAACATTAATTTCCCAAAGGTTTTGAGTTACAAATTTTCTCCCTGTATATCCCCTATACCCTTACCCCAAAATAGTGATCCTACTGAATACCCCTTCCCCCAAAATGCTCTCTCTCATATTGTCTGCCATTCCCTTCTCTGACTTTCTAGTAGGGCAAGATGGATTTCTATACCCAGTGCTGAGACTTTCTCTGTTTGTGGCTTGGTTGAGCCTTGAATTCCCTGGAGCAGAAATTGTGAAGGATCTGACATGGACCAGACACTGTGAACTTACAGTCTGGTGAATCCAGGTAGAATCTGGGACCATGGAAGGGGATCTAGGGAATCTGAGAACCAACCCCAAGTCAAGATAAAAGACCTCTCCCTGGGTGCTGAGTAATGATGAAATTGTAGTTTACTAGTGACCTCGGGGTGGAGAGTTTGTGTATGGTAATTAGTAATTGATTGCTGAATAAGTGACTGATTGAGTTAACCTAGTTGCCCCATGAGTGGAAGGCTTTGACTATTGGACTTTGAGAAGATTGTTCTTTGTTATGTTCTGTAATAAGTCCTATTACTGTGAATGCTTTACCTTGATTTTCTGTGAATGTTTTTCTTTGATTTGTTATGGAATAGTGTTCTCTATACTGTGTAATCACACGCACATATATACACACACACTCATATGTATTTATACACACATATAGTCTTCCATATAAACATATAAGTGTATGTATACATATATACCTTTCAACTATCCTCATACTGAGACAAGTATCATAAGTTACAATTATCATTTTTCCATATAAAAACATAAATAGTTCAACTTTAATAAGTTTCTTATGATTTTTTTTCCTGTTCAGCTTCTTGTATTTGAAGGTCAAAATTTTTGTTCGCTCTGTTTTTTTTTTCATCAAGAATGTTTGAAAGTCTTCTATTTCATCTAATGACAATATTTTCTCTTGAAACATGATACTCACTTTTGCTGGGTAGGTGATTCTTGCTTTTAATCCTAGCTCCTTTGACCTCCAGAATATCATATTCCAAGCCCTTTGATCCCTTAATGTAAAAGCTGCTAGATCTTGTGTTATCCTGATTGTGTTTCCACAATACTTAAACTGTTTTTTTCAGGCTGCTTGTAACATTTTCTCCTTGACCTATGAACTCTGGAATTTGGCTATAATATTCCTAGGAGTTATCTTTTTGCGATCTTTCTCAAGAAGGGATCAGTGAATTTTTTTCAATTCTTATTTTGCCATCTGGTTCTAGAATATCAGTGCAATTTCCTTGAGAATTTCTTGAAGGATGATTTCTAGGTTCTTTTTTTCATCATGACTTTCAGGTAGTTCAACATTTTTTAAAATTATCTTTCCTGCATCTATTTTCCAGGTCAGTGGTTTTTCCAAAGAGATATTTCACATTGCCTTCTATTTTTTCATTTGTTTGGATCTGATTTATCGTATATTGCTTTCTTATGAAGTCATTAGCTTCCATTTGCTCCAGTAAAATTGTGAAGAAATTATTTTCTTCAGTGACTTTTTGAAATTCCTTTTCCATCTGGCAAATTCAGCTTTTTTGGTTCTCCTTTAGGAGGCTGTTGACTTCCTTTTTGTGATTTTCTTGCATACTTCTCATTTCTCTTCCCAATTTTTCCTCCACTTCTCTTACTTGATTTTCAAAATCCTTCTTGAGCTCCTCCATGGCCTGTAATCAATTCATATCTTTCTTGGAAGCTTTTGATGTAGGAGTTCTGACTTTGATGTCTTCCTCCTGCTCCATGATTTGATTTTTATTGTGCCCAAAAAAGGATTCTGTGGTCTGATTGTGCTTCCTCTGCTTGCTCATCTTACCAGCTAATTACTTGACTTTTGAATTCTTTGCCACAGTAGGACTCTGCTTCCAGAAAGGAGAGAGCTTTGTCCCAAATCACTGGGGTTTTCGCAAATGTTGTCAGAGGTCTGAGTCGTGTGGCCTCTCTAAAGACACCATGCTCACATACGGATGTTTCTCAACCCAGGACCACCGCCCAAGATAGCAACCCAGATCCCAGCAAGTTAAAGCAAAAGTGATTACCCTTTTCATGGTCACTTGGTCCTCCTACAATCTGCAGGTCAGGAGCTCAGGAGGCAGCAATGTGGCAGCGGCTGCAGCCACCTCACCTCCTCTACCTCTTGCCCTGGGGGAAGGAGCTGGACCATTCTTGTAGGTCACTTGGTTCCAACAGAGTTCTCCACTGACCTTTTACTTTGTCTTTGGCATTTATGGGTTGAGAAGTCAGGAAAATGCCATAGCTGCTGGTCTGGGCCACTGGTGGGGGGGCGGGGGGGGGGGCAGAACCATGCTCTCTCAGGGCTGTGTTCACCTCTGGCTCTGAGCCTGCTGTGAAAGACCTTTCAGTCGGCCTTCTAGACTGCCTTCAGAGGGATATATGTTTCTCTCTGTCATTTGTTAGGTTCTGTAGCTCTAAAATTTGTTTAGTCTTATTTTACAGGTATTAGAGGTAGTTTTGGGGGGAACTCATGGAATTTACTGCTTCTACTTTGCCATCTTGATGCTGTCCCTGATATTTGTATTTCTTGAGAACATGTATTGTTATTATGACATTTAGAAGGGTTATACATAGACAGAGGGTATGAGCATAAGTTGATTTTGACATGATGATAAAACAGCAATTAATTAAAGGGTAAAAACAAAGATTGTACTGGGAGAAGAGAAAAAGGAAGAGACAGAAAAGGGTAAATTACACCATATGAAATGGTCCAAAGACCTATTACAGGAGAGGGAGACTGGGAGGGAGATGAGCATTGTTTGAACTTTACTCTCATAGGATGTAGCTCAAAGAGGGAATAACATACACACTCGTTTGCATACAGAAATCTATCTTACCTTACAGGAAGTAGAAGGGAAAACTGGGAAAAAGAGAGAGGGTGGATAGAAGGAAGGATGGAAGGGTAAATTTAAAAAAAATGAATGAATAAATAATAAAAAAGAAGAGTGTCCAGGCCAGCCATGTTCATATTGTCATTCCTCTCTGAATTCTGCTTCTAACTCCTGATTCCTTTCTCTACCTTTTGCTATAGCCTTTTCATTCTGAAATATTCCACCCCTGTTATCTTTTCCTCTGATTCCTGACACCTACCCCATATACCTTTCACTTTCCATTTCTGTTATATCTTCATTCATCAAAATGTAAGATAGTTGAGGGTGGTGACTTTATTTTTACTTACTTTGTATTACTACCATTTAGCCCAGTACCAATCACATGATAAATGTTTAATAAATAATTGATGATAAGATAATTAAATTGATTTCTTCTGAACAACTCTGATAACTTTTTATTTTCTGCATTTACTATAAGGTTTGGAAAAAATGGGCACCGTCATTATGTTTCAGTAACAGGACCTAAACCAAGCTCTTTTTTTTTTTTTTTTAACTCAGAGACCAATTCTCTGACCACTATACCACACTGCTTTTTTGTCTCTCTTGATGAAGTCTAAAATCAATTATATCAGTGATTAGTATATCATACTTGATAATCATTGCATAACATATGATTTAGAATCTTTAACAAATAATTCTAAAGAACAAGAACATGTATTATAGGGAAGGACAATTTACCTAAATGGGTACATAAGGTCAGACATCAGGTATCTTCTCTCTCATGAATATCATCTTTCTCTTCCTTTGCAATTTTATCTTGGATATTCCTCTAAGAATCTAATGCCTATGGGCACTCCCACAGAGTTCATGTTATAATCTCTGATGCCTTGGACTTTGATTCTTGCTGTCTTCTTGACTAGGAATATAATACCTATAGCCATAACTATTAATTATTTAACTTTACAAAGTCCAATGCAAACACCATCTGTACCTCACTTGAACTACTATCTCCTATATGTGATCTCGTAGCACTTTTTATGTCTTTGATTGTATTTTCATCTCTAATCTTCATTGCATATCATACCATTTGTATATCATATTACCCTTAGGCAGGATGGCTTATTATGATCTTCCATAATCCAAAATTTATACAGTTTGTTGAACAAAAGTTTAAGAAGTTCCCCATTCCTTGGACTGTTTATCATTTATGGCCACCTTAGTCACTTGGTATATAGAGATAGTCATCAGTCATTTATCTGTCTGGGCTTATACTTCTGGCATTGTCTCACTCAACTTTTAGAGCTCTAAAAGACTGTTTTTTTTTCTGAAATCATGGGGAAAATCAGTCACAGCCTTAGGCTGTGTATCGTCCTATGGGATGCATGATGGATACCAGGACTTTATAGAAACCAGTTAATGGTGCACATCTTACTTCTACCCAGGAACTCTGGAAATGTCACAGAGACCCATTCCTTTGAACCATTTCCCTCTTCTTCAGCCTGGGTGCATGAGAAAAAAATGAATAATTGCCACTAATGGGAACTGATCCCTAAAATAAATAAAACTGTTATAATCCACTAGAACCCACCATAAAATGTGCCTACAATTAAACAGTGAAATATGGAGCTAGGAATGCATTTATATAGGGTAACACAGACAACCTGCAGTCCATGACTTGTTCACTGAATATTTATGCTATCTAATAAAGTCCATGACTACATATAAAGCATGAAAATGGCTTTTATTTCCCTTGCTAAATTTTGCAAATGAATTCTCTTTTCTACACATCTTATATCACTGGCAATAGGATTAAAATCATTTAGTGCCAACAATTGATAAAGCCTGGTGCATACATTTCATATCCTCCAGAAGAAAAATCACAGACAATTATGGGTCTTTAATGACTGGTGATGGACTGGCATTAGAGCCCTTTTGAAATACTCCATAAACCCAGAATAAATAGAGGTCAAAAGATCAGTTTGTGAGTTCCTTGAGGTTAGGGATTACATTCCTGTTTGCCTTTGAATTACCAAGCACCTTTGAATTGAATACCATAGGTAGTCATTGACAGATTCAATTATGATTGCATACAACAATATCTCAGATAATTGTAATAAATCATTCATTCATTACATCAAATTTGGAGGGAACCTCAGAGGCTATTTTCTCAATTCGTACCTGAGCAAGAATTCCCTCTATAATATCTGTGACAATGAGTTGTCGATTAGTTAAAAATAATTTGTTGAGTGATTCCTATGTGGAAGGCCCTCTGCCAACCTCTGAGAATGCAAATAAAGGAGAATAAATGGACTTTGTATTCAAGAAGTTCATAATCTAATGCAGAAGGAAATAGATGGATGGATAAATGGATGAATCATTGGGTGGATCGATGGATAGATAGATAGATAGATAGATAGATAGATAGATAGATAGAT
>NW_027185697.1:2490791-2512884 GCF_028583685.1 Petaurus breviceps papuanus | reverse complement strand
GATAGATAGATAGATAGATAGATAGATAGATAGATAGATAGATAGATAGATAGGGATTGGGGGAGAGAATAGAGAAGGGAGAGGACCCTAGATAGGCATGAATCATAGCCTGTATCCTTCACTTAGTCATTGCTTAAAGGTCTTCTTTCAGAAGACACTCAAAGAAGGCCATTATTTCTGCCTTTAAGTTGAACTCCACCTCAAAACAAGTCTAAATTTACCTCTTTACAAATTATTTTTTAATTTTTCATTCCTTTTCAATTGTGTCCAATTCTTCATGACACCATTTGGGGTTTTCTTGTAAAAATACTGAATTGGTTTGCTGTTTCCTTTTCTATCTCATTTTACCCACTATCCTTTTCCAGGATTATAAATTTACTAAGTGTCTGAGGCCAAATTTGAAGTAAGGAAGACAATCTTCCTGACCCCTGGCCCATCATTGTATCCACTGCACCACCTAGTTGCAAGGACAAATCCATTCCACTCCAAACTTCCATCCACATAGACACATTCAATAATGTCTGACCCAAAAATCTATGTACATGTATATATTTGGTCTAGACATGCAATAAGTTTTCAATTTACTTAAGTGGGAGAGATTTTCCCAAGAGAGATGATTTGATTCAGAAGATAGAATGCTCAGTAGAATTCTTCTATGCCAAACAATTTGCTGATCACTACGGGAATTAAGATGTATAAACATATGAACACACATGTATAGTATGCACACAAATGTATGCATACATAAATTCACATGTATGTACACAGATATACATGTTATACATGTGTGTACATATATGTGCGTATATACAAACACACATTGGATAGATCTATATCTACGTCTAGCTGTCTGTACATCTACATCTACACATGCACATATACAAATGTATACATATACCTATATAGACATATGATATACATGTGCATATATACACATGCATATATGAACACATGTACATGTGTATATACATATGCATGTGTATATATACATGAGGTATTTGAGTATTTTAGGGCAACTAGGTTGCACAGTGGATAAAGAACCTGGCCTGGATTCAAGAAGACCCATCTTTATGACTTCAGATCTGGCTTCAGGCACTGTGTGACCCTGGGCAACTCATTTGTAATGTCATGGAGAAGCAGCTTTCCATAGGACTGCTACTGTGAACAGCTTTTAAGGTTCTGATTATACTGTATAGTGAACACTCTATTCCATAACAAATCCAAGTAAAACATCCACAGAAAATCAAGGTACAGCATTCACAATATTACAACTTGTCACAGAAAATCACAATATAATATTCACAACAGCTTATCATTAAAATGACCACATAGTTTTCACCAAAGTGGTGACAATATTTAGAACAAGGAACAACCACCTCAAAGTACAATTGTCAAAGTTTTCCACTCATGGGGCAAACTTGATTAACTCAATCAACCACTTATTCACCAATCAATTACTAAGTATCATACACAAAACCCTCCCTTCTCAGATTCCCTGGATCCCCTTCCATGGTCCCATATTCTACCTGGATTCACCAAACTGTCACCTGGGTTCAATGGCAGACAGTTTGGTGAATCCAGGTAGAATATGGGACCATGGAAGGGGATCCAGGGATCTGTTGTGAATATTATATTGTGATTTTCTTGCCCTAAAATACTCAAATACCTCATCATATCCAATAAATTAACCTGAAAAGATAAGTAAAGTTTTCATTGAACAAATTATTCCCATTCACCTAAGACCTTCAGTACCTTAGTAACATGAAGCAATATCACAGAGACTTGGCAAGGTCCTAATCTCCAATGGTACTTTTTTTTATTATTTTAATCTCCCAAACTCATGTTTCTCATTTGGCATTTCTCATCTTTTCAAGAAGAGCTATGAAGTAAATATTCTCCCACAGGGACTGCTTGACTTTCAAACTCAGGAGCTTGAGAACTTTGGCATTAATAATCCATGACAAAGTAGTCCCAAGGCTGAAAACATTAAATATCAGGATTTCTGGCTTGGTCCCCTTGGATGTATGCTCAGAAAAGGAAACAGAGAAGCAGACTAAGGGAACCATGACAGAACCATGCATGGACTAAATTCTTTAGACACATGCAATCACATGTCTTTCACTGCCATGTGTTTCTGTTATAAGTTACCATTTCTGCTCCTTGTGGTATAGGGCACAGAGAGACTAATACGCCACCTCTCTCCCTGTTTTACTAAATTTTAGAAGTTCTAAGGAAAAAGAAATAATTCAAGGAAAAGAGTCTAATGCATTGTGTTTCAGTCATGTCAGACTCTTCAAGACCGTATGGACCGTAGCATGCCAATACTTTCCATAGGGTTTTCTGGGCAAAGATACTGAAGTTGTTTGTCATTTCTTTCTCCAGAGGACTAAGGCAAACTGAGGTTAAGTGACTTGCCAAGGGTTACAGAGCTACTTGTATCTGAGTATCTGAGTCAGGATTTGAACAGAGGTCTTCTAACTCCAGGCTTTGGGCTCTATTCACCAATTCACTTTGCTGCTTAACTCACTCTTATAGAAAACAGGGAGTGTGGATCCTCCAACAGGAATTCTTATTCCTCGCTTTCTATCAACCAATCAACAATAGGCTGTTCCAATCTCTGAGAAGCAATCAAACTTATGAGAGGTATAGTGCATGTCTAGCTCTATAGTAGGTATTCCTTTAAGATAAGGATGTGTAAACTGTAATCTCTACATTTTTATATGCTAGGCATTCTCGGAGGCACTTCTGGTCACCACCTTCCAGTACATATCCATCTACTCTGACATCATGACACTATCCTAATTGGCAATCATTATTAAAGTGCTATATACGTGCTAGCTGTTATCATCATTACTTTAACACTTCAACTTCTTTCATTGGCATCATAGCACAAGCATGATCATTTGTCTCCCTGTTTCTGGTATCTATTCCAAATAATCTCCCACACCATTGAAAAAATCATTTTAAGCATAAGACTGAATAACCTACTTCCCTACTGAAAAATGCATCAGTTATTTTCTATTTCCTTCAGAAAAAAAAATTCTGAAGTTAATTTTTAAGTTTCTTCAAAAATCAGTCTTTTAACTCTTTCAAATTTATCTTACATCAGTCCATTTCACACTCTTGGTACTATAATATTTTTGAAGCATTTTATTATTTTTAATTTTTTGTGCAACTCAGTTTAAATTATTTTTTATTTAAAACTACAATAATTCAAAAGGCTTACTCCTCTACTCAACACTCCGTCGTTATTCCCTTCTCTACAACAGCTATTCCTGACTACAATTCATGACTTCCTCATTGCCACCTCTTATAATTTCAATGTTCTTTCAAACATCACATTCGATTGCCTTGCATAATCTTTCCTGGTTTTCCTTTTATTAGTTTCTCTCCTTGTTAAAATTATCAAGGATGTATAAGGGTGTGGTCAAAACTATCTCATCTCATACCTGATTTAGCATTGACATTTCCCTAGGTGAAAAAAATGGCTCAACTGATAAATGAAAAGTCTTTGAAAACCACTGAATGAAGCAAAATGAAAGCACACAGAAAGTCTGTTCCAAGTGGCTGAAGGATTTCATTCCAACTTATGGGACCAGAATCAAGTTAATTGGAATTGGGAACTACAAAGAATAATGTAGCATTCTAGTTAACACCACTGAGAAGGAATATCTTTAAGGAAAAATGAAGCCTAGACTTCAGCCTTTGGATTTCTCCTGTTCTCCCTCTCCTTTGGCTAGAAAAAAAATATATTGTAATTTCCAAAGATTCAGAGCATTTTGGATTTCTCATATACCCATTAGTATCTTAGATTCATCCCACACAGATCAGCAGTGACTGATGAGTCTGTGCTTATTGGGAGCTAAAGAGCAGTCAGATGGTACAATGGAAAGAGTGTTGAATCTGGAGTCAAAGGGAACTGATTCAAATCTGGCTGTAAATACCTATCGACAATATGTCCCTAGGAAAGTCATGTAAACCTCTGTTTACCTCAATTTCCTCATCTAAAAATGGGGATAAGAATAGCACCATCTCCCATGGTGGTTTTGAGCATCTAATGGGCTAAGAATTAATTATAAATTATGTGCATTATCCCTGACACATAGAGAGTGTTACATAAATGTTAGTTATTAGGATTAGCTAGAGGTATACTGAATACAGATACACCATTTCTAAATTAACTTCTTAATAACTCACAAATATAGGGGGAAATGGCTGTCAAGAATGAGGAGCTACAAGTTAGACATTGCCCCATGTATTAGTCAAGCCTGAATCCACTTTCCCTTGAATTCTCTATGTATTTTTGTAGAATATGTCACAGGTTTTTGAAGGGGTGGTTTTTACCAACTGTTCTTCCTAAATAATCTTAGTAAAGGTCCTTTATTTGCAATTTCAATTTATGTCTGGCTGACTTAAATGATGCTTTATAAGTAATCATGAGGGAAAGCACACCAGTGGGGCTTCAAACCAATGGAATTAGAGACTTATTCCTAACTTTTCACCACTGGAATTCCAATGGAAATCACATAGTTCTCTAGGCACTCACTCTTCTGTGAGGATGAAGTTGAGACAAGGATGTACAATGCCTGCATGGGCCCCAATGTACTTATTGATTTTCATGTCATTTCCACCCACAAATTGTTTTTTTTTATCTGTTTTTATTTTCTTTTGTTTTTTCATTGTTCTTATTTTGCTATTCTCATTGCCATGATATTATATATTTTTTCCAGACTAAAACATTAAGTATTTAATTTAGTATTAGTAGTATTTAAATAAATAGTATTTAAATCTCATAATCTTTGTCCTTCCTACTTTTCTAGTCTTCTTAAACTTTGCTCTTCTGTGACACAATCAATGTTCCAGCTATGCTAGCCTCCTTGCTATACATTGCACTGTACTTTACATCTTCTATCTCACGACCATTACACTGGTAGTCTGCTATATCTTAGATATGCCTCCTTCTCCTCCTCATTTACACTTCTCAAGTTCCTGGCATTCCTTCAAATCTTACTTTAACATATACCTTCTGCCGGTCTTTCCCAGTGTTGCTAAGCTAACAGTGCCTTCCCCATCAGAATGTTTCCCCAGCTACTTTGACAATTTCTTATATTTACCTAGTTATATATTTTTCTATCATTAGAATGAAAGTCTGATTTCAGGAACTCTTCTCACATTTCTATCTACAATGCTTATTGGCATAAAGCAAGCACTTAGGTATTTAGACTTCTTTATAACCTACCCCTCTTTACCTTTCTAGCCCTTGTATAGCTTGCATATACATTCCCTCCTCACATATACTCTGCAATGCAGTGACATTCACCTCCTTGATGCTTCTTGAAAAATATGCCCTGGGCATTTTCATTGGCTATCCCTCATGCCTGGAATGCTCTCCCTCCTTACCTGTGTCTCCTCACTTCCTTGAATAATTTTAAGTTCCAACTATAATCCCCTTTCCAAAGAAACATTTTCCTAATTATTCTTAGTTTTATTGTCCTCCCTCTGTTGAATATTTCCAATTTATCCAGTATATAGCTTGTTTGTACATAGATTTTTGTATATTGTCTCTCCCAGAAGACTGTAGGCTGAAAGCATGAACTACTTTTTACCTTTGTTTGCATCAACAATACTTAACATAGGACCTGGCATGTGATAAGTATTTACTGGCTGACTGATTAATAATGATGTAGGAAATGCTTTTTTGAGTAATTTGTGTATTGATTACATAATGCCTTGGATAAGAGTAGCGACCCAATAAATGTTCTCTTAATTAAAACCTGACAACCCCCTCCCCCTTTTATTTAGGATTTGGTCTTTTAAAGAGGAGCAGAAGTGAATGGAAGCTTAAAAGTCTGTCTTCTTTATTACAGCTTGGGGGGAAGCAGTAGAAATCTCCTTGGCTCATTAGTGGTGATTATAAAACAAGAGTCATTCAAAGAGGAAGTAACAGCTGTTCAGAAATGCAAGTGAAGAAATTAGAGCAGAAATGCAGGTAAAATATGGGTGCTTGGAAAATAATTGTAGTGGCATCAAATAGGTGCACTTTAAACATTATTTAAAAATGACTTGAAAACTCCTTAAAATCCCAGAGAACCTAATTCAATAAGGCCTAGATGCAACAGCTACTTCAAAAGTAATTGAACAAGGAACAATGTGTGTGTTGGGGGGGAAGGGTTGCTATATGAGTTATTCCTTTAAAACCCCATTCTGTCACTGAGTGTAAACTTTTTTTCCCTTGTTTTGAGGACTCTTTAGGAGGGGGTTACAGTTTTTCAAATCAGAGAACTTTGGAGTAAAGAGTTAAAAAATGGCTCCAGGAAGTTAATTTTATGTACCTTATTTCACCGTTGAAGTAAATGCCCCACTACCAGAAAATACTCTAGTCAGAATATGAAGAAAAAGACATCTACAGTTAGACTGATTTCCAGAATTGTTTGGATTAACTTTGCAAACTGTATTCAATGGGCATTTAATACTAACTTTCTGGGGAAAAAAATGTATTTACCTATTTTAATTAAATTAATATTGAACTATAATATTACCCTACTCTCCTTTCTTTTCATTTTAAACCATACCCAAGTTCAAGGATAAGATCTCTGTAATGGGTAGCAAAGTAGTACTTTTCTGCTTGTTTCAGCTACTCAAGTGCCTTAGAGCCTTTCCTTTCATTGTACCAAATGTCTTTTTTTGGAAACAGTATACATTGCTACCCTTAATAAGCCTAAGTGAGTTTGGAGACTTTTCCTGCTCTTAATCAGCCTAAAGCCATCACATGGATCCCTGGGTGGGAGGAGCTTGCCTAAAGAATGGAACAGGAGGATGGAACAGAAAGGAGCAGAGCAGAGAAAAGCTTGAGCAGAACCAGCACCAAACAAAACTAAAAGGGAGAATGCTTGTGATTTTGGTGCTTTGTTGATTTGTGTTACTTTCTGTGAACTGAGAGAATGTTTCTGAAGTCAGCACTCTTAATACTCTGTCTGTTGGTCTGTCAGACAAAAGCACTCTGTTATTCTTAGATAGAAGTACTAAAAGGGGACTTTACTGCTGTTAGAGAAGATCTGCGATTTTACTGATGGTTTATGTTTGATTTCTCAGATAGAAGTCTTGTCTGTTAATTTATGTTACTTTGTCAGACAGAAAGTGATTTGAGATGATAGTGCTGGAAATGTATGTAAATATTGCTGTAGCTCTGTTAAACTTTGTCTTTCTACAAACAGAAACTTCAAAGAGCTTGGAGTGGAACAGTATGCTGAGGTAAGAAACAGGAGGGAAGAGCTGCTTACACAGGAATCCATGCAATAACTGGGAGAGCTGCCTACCTGTGAATCTAGGCAAGAGTCCATTAATCTAGGCAAGATCTGGGAGTGGTCATGGTGTGGAGGAGGAGCCATGGGGTTTGGAAGTCAGTCTCCATTTAAGATAAAAGAAGACTTTACTTAGGTACTCTAGTATTGATTGATGAGATTATGACTTGCCTAGGGGTAGGTGGTGTTTGTCCTTTCTGCTACCACTTAAGGATGATTGGCTTAAGGATGACTAGAAGTCAGCCTTGAGTCAAGGTGAAAGAAGACTTGGACACTCTGTATTGAATAAGGAGATTGTAACTTTCTGAATGATGCTTTAAGACTATGTGGCCACCTTAATAATAAGCTGTTTTCTTATGTTGTTGTGAATGTTGTGCTTTAATTTATTGCTGAATAAATATATAATTCACTATACTATGAGATTGGATCTTTAAAGTTATTCACAGCAGCAGTTCTCAGGAGAACTGCTGGTGATTAACTTTACAAGCACCAATTCATCTTTCCTGCTACTTGATCAAGACATTTTTCCCAGTGGACAAGTCTGCTCATGTCATTTTCTGTCTCTGTTTCTGTCTCTCTCTGTGTCTCTGTCTCTCTCTTTCTCTCTCTCTGTGAAACACACACGCATCTCATCTCTCTCCTCCACACACATTAAGGATCTAATCACATAGTATAGTAAACTCTCTATTTAGTCAGCCAAAAACTAAAGCAAAACATCCAAGAAACCAAAGCACAACATTCACAACAATATACCATGATAACTTATTATTAAGGTGGCCACTTAGTCTTAAACAAAACATATAATTTAGTAAGTCACAATCTCATTAATCAATATAAAATACCCATCTAAAATCTTCTTTCATCTTGATTAGAGACTGCCTTCTAATCATCCTTAAGGTGTAGAGGAAAGTAGAAAGGCCATTCACCCCAGGTCTCACTAAGTTACAATATCATCATTCAGCATTGAGTACCCAGGTAAAATTTCCTTTCATCTTAACTCAAGTATGACTTCCAAACCCCATGGCTCCTCTTCCGTGTTCCCATCACTTGCCTAGATTCTGAATACAGACTGTTGCCTGTATTCATAGGTAAGCAACTTTTCACTCCTATTCCATATTGCAGCTCATAGGGCCTGCTCCACTCCAAGCTCTTCACAGTTTCCATTTCTAGGAAAACAAAACTTAACAGGGCTACAAAAACATTTACACACAATGCTGACATTATCATCTCAATTCACTTTCAGTCTGAGAAATCAAAACAAATCAACAGACAGAATGCTTCTGTTTGACAAAGTAACACAATTCAACAGACAGAATCCTTCTGTCTGACAAAGTAACACCAATACAGAACAACAGACAGAACACAGAGAACGGACATCACAAACATTCTCTCCCTTACTTTTGCTTTGTCCCAGCTGATGATGCAACTTTTATCTACTTTGCTCCTTCCAGTTCCACACTTCCTGTTTCACCCTTCCAGAAAGCTCCTCCCATTGGGTCTCCATGTGATGACCTTAGGCCTACTAGGGGCAGGGAAGGTCTCCAAATTCCCTTAGGCCCATTAAGGTCAATACAATGTATACTGTTTCCAACAGAGACTTAATACAGAGGTGAGGCTCAAAGGACAAGAAGCAAAATACTATTTTGCTTGCCATTACAAGCCTATAGCACAATAAACTTGGTGTGGTGGCCCCTCTGCCCCAGGAGCAGAGATCAACTTTAAAAGCTATGAAATAGAGCAAAAACCAAAACAAAACAAAAAAGACCCTAAACCATAGAAAGCTACCATAGTAACAAGAAAGATCAAAATACAAACTCAGAAGTGGACAACATTGTCAAAATGGCTACTTTTGGGGCGGCTAGGTGGCACAGTGAATAGAGCACTGACCTTGGAGTCAAGAGGAACTGAGTTCAAATGTAGCCTCAGTCATTTAACTCCAATTGCCCTGCCTTCCCCCCACAAAACAAAACAAAAAAAAATAAATAAAAAACAACAAATGCCTACTTTTTTTATGAAAAAAAGCTTTCTTCTATTAGAGAAGGAAAACTAGACACATGTACCAGTCTGCTGTAGGATCTAGAGAACCAAGGCATTAAGGCCATGGCTTGATAAATATGGTTATGGATAAATTAAAAAAAAATCAAACAGTGAGGTATAAACACAGCGGTGACATAAAAGCAGCAATAAGGCCAGTTTGTCTACTGACAAATATTCTGTTCATAGCACAGCTTCATGACTGGAATGTGGTCAATGCAGGTGTTTGCCCAAGTTCAGGAACCATTTGGAGCTGCTTTGAGCCAATTCTGTGATTTATCTGCAGCAGAGTTCATCCAGAGGGTGAATTTAAAGGATTGTTGTTATGCTAAGTTCAGGGCACAGCTTGCTTGCTGGGCCTTAGCTCTGAAAAACAAGGTGTCTCCTTTTCCTTTGTCTCTTGATTCTTGTATTTGTGTAGCAGCAAGCCCCCCAAGCGTCCTCAGGGTTTGCCGCCCATACAGGTTCTTGGATCTGCTTTGTTAAAGGAAAGCCACTCAAAATGGGTTAACAAACTTACTTTAATCAGTCAGACATATATCGTTTACCTTGTTCAGGAGAAAAGGTCAGCACCCCGAACCTCAAAGCATACAGGCAGAATTATCAAGACAAAAACATCAAGTAGACAGATTTCCAAACTGTCCAACCATTACATCCATACCCAGTCAACATCTGGGTTTCCACATTCTGGGTTTTTGAAAGCCGGGGTACTCTCAACAACAGCTTCCCAGAATTCAGATCAAATCACAGAACACTTCTCAAAGTGAGTCCCAAAACAAAGCTACACATCAGGGCTTATATAGCCTTCTCCTGGCTCAGAGAATGTAACAACCTTATTGACCCACTGGCCAATCAAAAAGTATCTACTGAAAAACAAGCCTCCCTCCCCAGGCTTCTGGTGCACTTTAGCCTAGGGGCAGGGAAGATCTTTAAAATTTACATTCGCATTACAATTTGAAAGTCAAATATTCTATTCAGCTCTGGTCTTTTCAACAAGAATGCTTGGAAATCCACTTTCATTGAAATTTCATTTTTATCCTGCCAGTGATTCAGTATCCTGAGGCCTGTTCCAGCCCCATCTATGCCAGCACAGCCCACACTGGGCTGTGCTCCACTCCCAGACTGCTGTGATAGGCCCTTCCTATAGGCCTTGCAGATTATTTTGCACTGTGATTTTGTTTCAGTCTGTTATTTTTGGTTTCTGCTCCTCTAGAATTTGTTGACTGTAATTTTTTTACAGATATTTTGAGGAGTTTGGGGGAGATCTCAAACAGATCTCTGCTTTTACTCCATCTTGGGTCCCCTCCCCAAAAATTCCTACTTTTAAAACTTCAAAGGGGAATTTGAATTGATCTCAAGTCCCAAAATCCTTCTTGGGAGAACTCAGAAAGGATTTGAAAAGTCAAATAAGAGAGGTAGAAGAAAAATTGGGAAAAGAAATAAGAGATATCCAAGAAAAAGACAATAGCTTGGAAAAGTAAGAACAAAAACTGACTGAAGAAAACAAGTCTTTAAGGAAATTAAATTGACCAAAAGGACAAAAAAAATCCACTGAAGAAAACAATAACTTAAAAAGAAAAACTGGCCAAATGAAAAAGCGGACACAAAAGCTAACTGAAGAAAACAATTCATTAAACATTAGAATTGAGCAAGTGGAATCTAACAACTCTAGGGGACATGAAAAATAAGTCAAAGTCAAAAGAGTAAAAAAAAATGCAAAAATATCTAATTGGAAAAACAACTGGCCTGGAAAATAGATGAAGACGAGAAAATTTAAGAAATAGTAGACAACCTGAAAGCTATGATTAGAAAATGGGTCCAGATAGCATGATTCAAGAAATTTTCAAGGAAAACAGAATTGGCATTACAGAACCAGAAGGTAAAGTAGTCCTTGAAAGAATTGACTGATCACCCTCTGAAAGAGATGCCAAAATGAAAACTCTGAGGAATACTGTAGCTAAATTACACAATTATCACTTCAAAGAGAAAATACTGCAATTAGGCAGAAATAAACAATTTAAATATCAAGGAGCCACAGTCAGGGTTACAGAATTTAGCAACTTGGAAGATGATATTCTGAAAGGAAAAATAGCATGATTTAAAACCAGGAATCCGCTACCCAGCAAAAGTGAGCGTAATCTATCAGGAGAAAAGATGGATATTTGATGCAATAGGAGACTTTTAAACTTTACAGATGAAAAGACCAGAGCTGATTAGAAAATTCAATAGTTAAATGCAAGACTCAAAAAAAGCATATAAAGGTAAACCTAAAAGAAAAAAAATATATATATATATATACATATATATATTATTCAATAATTCTTTGAATTCTTTACATACCTACAGGGGAAGATGATACTTGTAACTTTTTAGAACATAATCGTTACTACAGCAGTTAGAAGGAGGTATACATAAAGGTTATGGGTATAAAATGATTTTGATATGATGATATAAAAAATAAAACATTAAAAAAGGATTTCTCTGGGAATAGAAGAAAGGGGGAAGCAGAATAGGGTAAATTGTTCCCATGAAGAGGCACAAAAGACCTATTATAATAGAAGGAAAGAAGGTAGAGAGTGAACATTGGTTAAACTTCATTTTTCAGCAGATTTAGCTCAAAGAAGGAATAACACAATCATTGGGGTACAGAAATGTATCTTACTGGGGGGCAGAGGCAAGATGGTAGAACAGAAGAATTAACTTTTCTAAACTCCTCTTGTGAATCCAGTTACTACACTTTAAAAAGTGAATCTGAATGGAATTTAGAGTAACAGAATCCATTGGGAGACAGATTGTGGCAGATTACCAGCCCAGGATAGTGCCCACATAGGTCTGGGCAGGGGGAGCATGGTGCATACAATAGCTGCACCAGCACAGATATGAGAGCAGACTACAGCAGAGTGAGAAGGAGCCCCAGCCAGTGGATTCACTCATCCCAAGAGCAATTCATAGACCTCTCACCAGAGGACAGAAGATCAGTTGGAGCTGGGTAAGAGAAAGCTCAGGGCACACTGCAGAGAAAGCTGCTTTTCCTGGGGCTATCAAACCACAGCCTGGAACTTTAAAAATCATCTACCTGAATTTCCAGAAGCCAAGATGGCAAGTAAACACTAGCTGCTCTGATTCCCCCTTCCTAACACAGAAAACAAAGAGATAAATGCCCCACCCAGAGTAAAATCCTGAAATAGTGGAAATAGCCTCAGGCTTAGGAGTTATTGAGAAAGGGTGTAACTGAGGCAGTAAAGAGTCTGAAGTGCAGGGCTGGAGGGCTCCTAACAAGCCCCACCTCAGCTGACCAGCAGTAGCTCCAGAAGCCTAGGGGGGTGGAGCCAGCAAGGGCTAATAACACAAGAGTAGGTGTGCCTCAGCATCACCAGGGGAATCTGCAGACTGCTGAGCCTGCCTGAGCTGTGGCCCAGGGGCATAGATGTGGAAACCTGAAGTGGCCAGACCACCCATACCCTACAGATTACTCTGTGAACAACAGGATAACTCTGGGGAAACACTGAGAGTCCTGGCCTTGGCCTCAGTCTAGATATTTAGAAGCTACAGCACACAAAGGTAACAAGAAAACCCCTACCTCCCAGTCTGAGAAGCACAATACATCTGTAAACCCAGAAGCAGATATCCACTCTAAAATTTCAGGACATAGGAAATCACAATGGGGAAGAAAGAATATGTGAAATCTAGATCCATATGATCCTTCTATAGTGAGCAAGAACAACCAAATTCAGAGGACAACATGGACTCTATACTCACATTGGAGACTACAGAAGGAAATATGAATTGGTCTCAAGCCCCAAAAGCATTTTTGGAGGAGCTCAAAAAATATTCTAAAAGCCAAATTAGAGAGATAGAAGATAGATTTAAATCCACAGTGAATAAATTAGAAAAAAATCTCATGAAGAAAACAAATACTTAAAAAGTAAAATTAGTAAGGGGCAGCTAGGTGGCACAGTGAGTAAAGCGCTGGCCCTGGAGTCAGGAGGTCCCGAGTTTGGTTCTGGCCTGAGACACTTAACAACCACACAAAAATACTAGCCATGTAACCTTGGGCAAGTTACTTAACCCCAATTGCCCTCCAAAAGGCCAAAAAAAAAAGTAAAATTAGTCAACTGGGACAGGAGATTTAAAAATCTAACTAGAGAAAATACCTCCCTAAAAATGAAAACTGAGCATATGGAAAAACAGCCTCAAAAACTAACCGAGGGAAATAATTCACTAAAAATTAGAATCAGTCAAATCAAAGCGAAGGTCTCTATGATACATTGAGTCAGTCAAACAAAACATAAAGACTGAAAAATTAGAAGAAAGTGTAAAATATCTCCCTGGAAAAACAACTGACCTGGAGGACAGATCCAGCAGAGATAACCTAAGATTATTGGTCTGCAAGAAAGACATGATGAAAAAAGCAGCCTGGACAGCATCCTCCAACAGATTGTCAAAGAAAACTGTCCTGAGGTTCTAGAATCAGAGGGGAAAATAGTTGTCAAAATAATTCACCAGACTCCTCCTGATAGGGATCCCAAATTGAAATCTATGAGAAATATTGTAGCCAAATTCTAGAATTACAAGGTTAAGGAGCAAATACTGCAAGCAGCCAAAAAGAAACAATTCCAATACCGTGGAACTACAGTCAGGACTACACAGGACCTAGCAGCTTCTACACTAAAAGATCAGAAGAATTGGAGTTAGATATTTTATAATGAAAATGAGCTAGTACTGCAACCAAGGATCAACTACCCAGCAAAACTGAGCACAATTTTTCAGTCAAGGAGATATTCATTTAATGAAATAAAAAATTTCCAGACTTTCCTGATGAAAAAGCCAGAGTTCAACAGTTCTCCAATCACAAGACTCAAGAAAGACATAAAAAGATTAAGAAGAAAATTACACACTCACATACACACACATACACACATGCATATGTTCACATAACTTTGGATTCAGTAAGAGTAAACTGTTTATATCTCTATATGAAGAAATGATACCTGTTAATACTAAATTTTATAAAAGGGATATACATAAATAGAGTACATAGGTATAAATGAACTAATCTGATGATTAAAAAAAACTTTATGAAGGGGTTCAAAAGGACTATAATGGGATAAAAGGAAAGGATGAGGCAGAAAAAGGTAAGTTATGACACACAAAGATGCATAAAAACATACTATAGTAGAGGGGAAGGAGGGAGGAAGATGAACTTCATATGAACTTTATTCTCATTGGTTCTGTTTCAAAGAGGGATCAACATAATCAGTTAAATTTAAGATTCTAATGTGAAATAATGCAAAAACTAATTATAGTAAAGGGAAAGAAGGGAAGGAGATGAACACTGGATGGGATTTACTCCCTTTTGTTTGGGGTCAAAGAGGGAATAACATACTCCAATAAGTATAAAAATCCATTGTGCCCTATAGGCATTAGGAAGGAGGGGGGCAGATAAGAAAGGGTTGTTAGAAGGGAGGGAAATAGAAGTAAGGGGAAAGGGTAGGTAAGGAGTGGGCGTCACAAGAATGGAATACTGAGAGAGGTGGTAGTCAAAAGGAAAACTGTTAAGGAGAGGAAGTGAGAAGGAAGAAACAAATATATAAACAGGGGAGGGAATAAGATAGAGGGAAAGACACAGTAATCATAACTGTGAATGTAAATGGGATGAATTCTCTCCCCCCCAAAAAAGGCAGATAGCAGAATGGTTTAAAAACCATAATCATACGATATGCTGTCTACAAGAAACACACTTCAAACAAAGGGATATGCCAGGGTAAAGGTAAAAGTCTATAGTAGAATATATTATGATTCAGCTGAAGTAAAAAAAAAAACCAGGGATAGCAATTCTTATCTCAGATAAAACAAAAGCAAAAATAGATCTAATTAAAAGAGATGAGGAAGGAAACTATATCCTGCTAAAAGGCACCATCGAGAATGAAGCAATATCATTACTTAACATATATGCAACAAGTGATATAGCATCCAAATTCCTAGAGAAGAAGTTGAGGGAATTAGAGGAAGAAAGAGAAAGCAAAGCTATACTAGTAGGAGACTTCAATCTCCCCCTCTCTGAACTTGATAAATATAACCTCAAAATAAACAAAAAAGAAGTTAAGGAGGTGAATACAGTTTTAGAGAGGATAGATATGATAGATCACAGAAGAAAACTGAATGGGTATAAAATGGAATATACCTTCTCAGCAGTACATGGCACATATGCAAAAATTTACCATGTACTAGGGTATAAAAACCTAACAATTCAGTGCAGAAAGGCAGAAATATTAAATGCATCATTCTCAGAGCATGATGCAATAAAAATCATATGCAATAAAGAACAAGGAAGGATAGACTTAAAACTAATTGGGAACTAAATAATTTAATCCTGAAAAATGAGAGAGTCAAACAAAAAATTACAGAAACTATCAGGAACTTCATTCAAGAGAATGATAACAATGAGACAACACACTAAAACTTGTGGGATAAAGCAAGGGCAGTTCTTAGGGGAAGTTTTATATCCCTATGTGCATACATGAATAAATTAGATAAAATAGGGGTCAATAAATTGGGCATGCAATTGAAAAACCTAGAAAAAGAACAAATTGAAAATCCCCATTTAAATACTAAATTAGAAATAATAAAAACCAAAGGAGAGATTAATAAAATTGAAATTAAGGAAACTATTGAATTAATAATTAAAACTGAGGGCTTGTTTATGAAAAAAAAATAAAATTCACAGACCCTTATTGAATATGATAAAAAAAGAAAACCAAATTATCAATATCAAAAATGAAAAGTGAGTCTACCTCCAATTAAGAGGAAATTAAAGCAATAATTAGGAACTATTTTGCCAAATTGTATACATACAAATTTGACAATCTTACTGAAATGAATGCTTACAAAAATATAAGGTGCCCAGATTAATTGAAGAGGAAGTAAATTGCTTAAATAACCCCATCTCAGAAAAAGAAATTTAACAAGCCCTCAGCACACTCCCTAGGGGGGTAAAAATTCCCAAGCCAGATGGATTTACTAGCAAATTCTATCAAACATTTAAAGAAAAATTGATTTCAATACTCTACAAAATATTTAGGAAATTAGTGAAGGAGTTCTACCAAATTCATTTTATGATACAAAAATGGTACTGATACCTAAATCAGGAAGAGATAAAATGGAGAAACTTATACACCATTTTCCATCATGAATATAGATGCAAAACTTTTAAATAAAATATTAGCAAAAGTACTACAACAACATAAGAATAATACATTTTGATCAGCTAGGATTTATTTCAGGAATGCAAGGATGGTTTAAAATTAGGAAAATCATCAGCATAATTGATCATATCAACAATAAAACTAGCAGAAACCACATGATTATCTCAATAGATGCAGAAAAGCCTTTTGACCAAATACATCAATTCCTATTAAAAAAACTACTACCGTGTTTCCCCGATAATAAGTCTTATTATGTTTTTTGGAAAGAAATACACCAGAGGGCTTATTTTCAGGGGAGGGCTTATGTTGTCCTGCCTCAGCTCTCCTCCGCGGCACTGCTCTCAATGGCACCAGCAAGCAAATCACTGGGGAAGAACAGGATGACGTGCTCACTGCTGCAGCTCTGATTGAATGCAGCTCGGAGCGCGGCATGCGTTTCACGGGATGGGGGGGGATGGTGCATACAGAAGGTACCATAATGTAGCGTGTAGCGCAGGGGATCACCTTCACTACAATAGCAATCTCAATAGGGCTTATTTTCGGGGGAGGGCTTATTTTAGAGGAATCTTACACAGTAAGGGGAGGGCTTATTTTCAGGATAGGTCTTATTATCGGGGAAACACGGTAGCAAGTGTAGCAATAAATGCATTCTTCCTTAAAATTATAAGTAGCATCTATTTAAAGCCATCAGCAAGTATTATATGTACTAGGGATAAGCTAGAAGTATTTCCCATAAGATGAAGGATGAAACAAGTATGTCCACTATCACCCCTCTTATTCAGTCTGGTACTAGAAATGTTATCAGTAGTAATTAAAGAAGAAAAAGAAATGAAAGGAATAAAATTAGGCAAAGAAGAGACCAAGCTATCATTCTTTCCATATGGTATGATGATATACTTAGAGAATCCTAGAGAATCAATTAAAAAACTGCTTGAGACAATAAATAAATTTGGCTAAGTTGTAGAATATAAAATGAACCCACATAAATCCTCAGCATTCCTATATATTTCTAATGAAATCCAATAGCAAGAAATATAAAGAGAAATTCCACTTAAAGTTACTTTAGACATTACAAAATATTTGGGAATCTACCTGCCAAAACAAACCCAGGACCTATATGAACGCAACTATGAAACACTTTTCACACAAATAAAATCAGATGTAAGTAATTGGAAAAACATCAATTGCTCATGGCTGGGTCGAGCTATTATAATATTACCTAATAATAAAATACCTAAGATAAAATAAAATATCTAAATTAAATTACATATTTAGTTTCCTACCAATCAATCTAACAAAAAATTACTTTGTAGAACTAGAAAAGATAGTAACAAAATTCATCTGGAAGAACAAAAGGTCCAGAATATCAAGGGAATTCATGAAAAGAAATGCTAGGGAAGACAGCCAAGCCATACTAGATTTTAATTTGTATTATAAAGCAGCAGTCATCAAAACTACTTGGTACTGGCTGATAAATAGATTAGTGGATCAATGGAATAGATTGGGTACACGAGACTCAGCAGTCAATGACTATAGTAATTTACTGTTTGATAAACCCAAAGAGCCCAGTTTGGGTGAGAAGAACTCACTATTTGACAAGCATTACTGGGAAAACTGGAATTTAGTATGGCAGAAACTGGGCATAGACCATTATCTAACACTGTATAAGAAAATCAAGTCTAAATGGATGCATAATCTAGGTATAAAGGCTGATAATGTAAGCAATCTTGGAAAGAAAGGAATAGTTGTAACTGTCAGATTTATGGAGAGGAGAAGACTTTTATGTCCAAACAAGAAATAGAGAACATTATAAAATGCAAAATGGATAATTTTGATTACTTTAAATTGAAAAGTTTCTGTACAAACAAAGCCAATGTAACCAAGATTAAGAGGGAAGTGGATAATTGGAAAGAATTTTTACCACCAATGTCTCTGGACAGGAAAATGACAAATGCTGGAGAGGAGGCGGAAAAATCAGAACACTAATGCATCGTTAGTGGAGTTTTGAACTGATTCAACCATTCTGGAGAGCAATCTGGAACTATGCCAAAAGGGCTATAAAGAAGTGCATAGGAGCAGACAGGTGGCGCAGTGAGTACGAGCTATGGCCCCAGAGTCAGGAGACTTGGGTTTCGGTTCCTACCTCAGATACTTAACACCCACACAACATAACTGGCTGTGTAACCATGAGCGAGTTACTTAACCCCAATTGCTTAGGGGAGGCCAGGTGGCACAGTGAGTAAGAGTGCAAGCCCCAGCTTCAGGAGACCTGGCATTGGTTCCAGCCTCAGATACTCAGCACCCACACAAAAATAGCTAATTGGCTGTGAAACCTTGAGCAAGTTACTTAACCATGATTCCTTCAAAAAAAAAAAAGTTCATACCCTCTGACCCAGCAATACCACTTCTAGGGTTGTATCCCAAAGAGATCATAGAAGTGGGAGGAAGACCCATATGTACAAAAGTATTTACCTCTCTTAGTGGTGGCAAAGAATTGGAAATTAAGGGGATGCCCATCAATTGTAGAATGGCTAAACAAGTTGTGGTATATGGATGTGGAATACTATTGTGCTATAAGAAATGAGGAGCAGATGGATTTTGTATTCACCTGGAGAGGCTTACATGAACTGATGTTGAGTGAGAAAAGCAGAACCAGGAGAAATTTGTATACAATTACAGACACAACATATATGTGAAAACCAAATTTGATAGACTGAATTCTTCTCAGCAATGAAGTGTTATAAGAGAACTCCAAAAGACTCATGATGGAAAAAGATGTCTACATTCAGAGAAAAAAGTAGAAAGAATAGAGTTTGAAGGCAGATTGAAGCAAATTACCTTCTCTCTATGTTTTATTTGTTTGGTTTTGTTTCATCTTTCCCATTGTTCATTCTATCTGATACAATCCTTCTTTATAACCTGCCTAATGTCTAATATGAAAGTATTTGTAGATCCTATACTTGATTGCATGCTGCCATGGGAATGGGGGGGGAAGAGGAGAGGGAGAGGGAGAAAATTTGAAACTCAAGGGATTGTGGAACTGAATCTTGTAAACTAAAAGTAAACAAACAAATTAATAAAAACAAAAATAAATTAAAAAGAAATGTATCTTACCCTATAAGAAAGTAGGTGAGGAACATGGAAATAAAATGGAGGGAATGGAAAGCAGAGAAAGCAGAAATAGAAGGGGGAGGGGAAAAAAGGGAAAGAAGTTTGATAGAAAAGACAGTATATTGAGGGAGGCAATGGTCAGAATTAAAACACTGATGAGGAGGGACAGGGTTAAATAGAGAGAAAAATGTAAATGGGGGAGGAATACAATGGAGGGAAATACACAGTTGATAATCACAACTATTAGTTCTCCCATAAAATGGAAATGGATCACAAAGTGGATTAAAAAACAGAATACTAAAATATGTTGTTTAAAAGAAATACATCTGAAGCAGAGAAATACTCCCAGAATATTGGCAAAAAGCTGGAGTAAAATCTATTATACTTCAGCTTAAGTAAAAAAAAAAAAAAGTTGGGGACAGGAGAAATAAAAGGAAAAGAAAAGGAATGAAAAAATAAAAGAGATAGCATGGGTCACAGTCCTGTTCTCAGAAAAAGCACAAGGAAAAGTAGCTATAATTAAAAGCACTAAGGAAGAAAACTATATCTTACTTAAAGATACCATAGACAATAAATAATATCTATAGTAAACAAATATTTGCCAAGTAGTATTGCAACCAAATTTTAGTGGAGAATTTAAGTGAGTAACAGGAAGAAATAGAGAGCAAAACTATACAAGTTGGGTAACTCAACTTATCCCTTTTCAGAACTAGAATCATCTAACAAGTAAGTAAGGAAGAAAGAAATTAAGGAGGGGAATACAGTTTCAGAAAATTTAGATATCATAGACTACCTGAGAAAACTGAAAGGGGATAGCAAGGAATATACATTTACCTTAGAGGGATATTGCATTCACCTTTTCACATAATGATGGAGAAAAAAATGACATGTAATAAAGGACCATGGATGGATAGACTAAAATTTTATTGCAGGGAGTGGAGTCAAGATGGCGGAGTAAAAACAGGACTTCCTTGGGGCTCCAGCTTCCATCTCCCCCAATTCATGTAAAAGGTGACTCTGAACAAACTTTGGAGCTAAAGAAGCCACAAAATGACACAGAGAAACTAACCTCTGACTGAAAACAGCCAGCAGGCTGGCAGGAAGCTACCAGCACAGTGCTCCCCGAGCTGAGCCCAGCTCACTCAAATCCCAGGTTTTAACCTCCAGGCCACCTTATCAGCCACTGGCTAGAGGGACTTCAGATCACCAGCAGCTGTGGTGGTTTCCAGAATTATCAACCCACAGATGCTAAGGACAAAATGAGAAATCAGTGAAGTGTGGATTTTGGGATCCGGTAGTTTGGAAATGTTTTGGCCATTATCCCCTGGAGGGAGAAGCCACTGAGGCCCTGTGGCCATGTAGCCACCACGATGTGGCAGCTTCAGCTACTGGCCTGCAGAATGTAGGGGTACAAAGCAACTAGACTGAGGAGTAATCACTCTTGCTTTAACCTGCTCGGATCTGGATTGCTGGGATTGCTGTCTAGGGTGGAGGTCCTGGGGCATATGACCATTTTGCCAGAGTGTGTGGAGGCTTTAGAGAGGGCACCCAACTAATACCTTTGGCAGCTGAGAAAACCCCAGCATTTGGTATGAAGCTCCCCTGTCTGGTAGCAGAGTCCTAATGTGGCAAAAAGCCCAAAAGTCAAGTAATTGAATGACAAGATGAGTAAATAAGGGAAGCAGAGAAAACAGAGTAATCCAAAATCAGAGTCCTATTTTGGGGACAAAAAGCATCAAAGCATGGAACAGGAGGAAGACAGCTAAGTCAGAACTCCTGCACCAAAATCTTCCAAGAAACACATGAGCTTAAAAAGGATTTTGAAAATTAAATAAGAGAAATGGAGGAAAAATTGATAAGAGAAATGAGAATGAGGCAAGAAAATTATGAAATGAGAGTCAACAACTTGACTGAAGTAAATAACATTTTAAAAAATAGACTAACTCAGATGACAAAAGAGGCTCATAAAAGCAATGAGAAGGATGGCTTAAAAACCCAAATATAGCATGTGGAAAAAGAATCTCAAAAACTCACTGAAGGGAATTATTCCTTCAGAATTAGATTTGAGCAAATGGAAGCTAGTGCCTTAATGAGAAATCAAGATACCATTAAACAGATCCAAACAAATGAAAAAACAGAAGGCAATGTGAAATATCTGACTGAAAATGCCACTGACCTGGAAAATATATCCAGGAGAGACAATTTAAAAAAATATTGTTCTACCTGAGAGCCATGATCAAAAAAAAGAAAGTAGAAATCATCCTTCAAGAATTCGCATGGAAAATTGCCCTGATGTTTTAGAAACAGAGGGCAAAATAGAGGTTGAAAAAAACCACAAATTACCTCCTGAAAAAGATCCCCAAAAGAAAACTAGGAATATTATAGCCAGGTTCTGGACTTCTGTAGCAGCAAGCACCCCAAGCGTCCTCAGGGTTTGCCCCC
>NW_027185697.1:2458406-2490781 GCF_028583685.1 Petaurus breviceps papuanus | reverse complement strand
CCTCCCACCCCCAAGTTTCAGGTGCACTTTAGCCTAGGGGCAGGGAAGATCTTTAAATTTGCATTCCCATTACAACTTCCCAGAACAAGAAGGAAATATTACAAGCAGCCCGGAAGAAACAGTTTGAATATTGTGGAAACACAATAAGAATAACACAGGATCTGTCAGCTTCTACACTGAGGCATCAAAGGGGCTGTAATATGATATTCAGAGGGCAAAGGAGCTGGGATTAAAACCAAGAACCACCTACCCAGGAAAGCTGAGTATCATGTTTCAGGGGAAAATATGGTCATTCAGTGAAATAGAGGACTTTCAAACATTCTGGATGAAGAAACTAGAGTTGAATAGAAAATTTGACATTGAGATACAAGAAGAAAGAGAAGCATAAGAAGGTAAACAGGGGCAAGAAATCATAAGGAACTTATCAAAGTTGAACTATTTACATTCCTACATGGAAAAATGATAATTGTAACTTATGAAAGTTTTCTCCTCAATATGAGAATAGTTGAAGGGAAAAGAAATGTACGCACACAATACACATCTATGTATATATAGGAGGGTATGTAGGCATATGAATACATATGTGAATGTATGTATATATGTGTACAGGTAAACATAGAGAGAAGACACAGGACCAATTTAATAAGAAGGGATTATACTTAAAAGGTGAAATTGAGATGTGAGAGGAATATAATGAGAGGAGATGGGAAGAGACAGAATGGGGTAAACCATCTCATATAGAAGAAGTAAGGGACAATGGTTACAGTGTAAGGGAAGAACAAGAAGGGAAAAAGTAATGGGTCAACCTTATTCTCATATTTGCTTAGTGAGGGAATGACATACACAGGAAGTAGGGTATCTCACCCTACAGGAGGGTAGTGTGAGGGGGATGATGGAAAGGATTGCACGCTAGCAGGGAGGGATGTTGGAAGCACCCATTTTTGAAAAAGGACAGGATCAAATAGCGAACAGAACAATTGGAAGGTGGTATAGGAGGGAGGGAAATATAGTCAACCTTTTGCAATATATCCACTATGGAAATGTTTTGCATAGCTACCCATGTACAACCTATATTGAATTGCTTATCTTCCCAGTAGGGGTGGGTGACAAGGGAGGAATTGAATGAATCTGGAATTCAAAGTTTTAAAATCAAATATATATATATATATACTATTATTAATATTATTTCACATGTAACTGGGAAATAAGATATACAGGCACTGTGTCCCAGAGGTCCACCATGCCCTATGGGAAAGTCAGAGGGGGTAAGGGAGAAGATATGGGAGAGTGCAAATTGAAGGAGGTGATATCCAGTGGGATTGCTATTTTGGGGTGGTAGGTAGGGAAAACCTGGGAGAAAAGTTGTAAGTCAAAATGTTGTGGAAATGAATGATGTAAATTAGAAGTGAATAAAACATTTGATTAAAAAAAAGAATGAAGGACCACCAACAACAACAAGGAAACCACTGTCCTTTCCTTGTTCACATCTGGTCTAGGGGTTATACATCTCCTGCTCCTCTATACCTCTTGTCTCTTCTCTGTTCGTTCAATTTACCACTGTGTTCTCTTTCCCACAGAAGATATTGATTGACTTATAGGAGTGATGGGGATTTAATTTACAGGATTAATTCAGTTCTTTCTACCCCTTTACTTCTCTTTAAATGTCTCAATTATTTTTAAAATTTATTAACTTTTGTTTTTACATCACATACCCATTTCCCAATGCATCCCTCCCTACTTCCCTCATAGAGTTTCCCTTTATCACAAAGCATAAAAAAATTTAAAATTAATTGCAAATTAAATAATCTACTTATAAAAATGAGTAGGACAAATATGAAATAATAGAAACAACCAATAACTTCATAAGAAAATATGACAGTGATGACCCAATGTAACAAACCTGATGGGTCAACCAAAGCAGCTCTTAGGGGAAATTTTATATCTTATAATGTTTACAAAATAAAATAGAGAAAGAGGAGATTGATGAATTGGGCATTCAACTAAAAAGCTAGAAAAGGAACAATTTAAAAATCCCCGAATAATATCAAATTAGAATTTCTGAAAATCAAATGAAAGATTAATAAAATTGAAATTAGAAAACTACTGAACTAATAAAGAAAACTAAGATTTGTTTTATGAAAAACAGCAAAATTTGTAAAATTTTGGTTAATTTGATTGAAAAAGAATTGAAGAAAACCAAATTAAATATCAACAATTAAAAAGGTTGATTTCACTACCAGTGAGTGGGGAAATTAAAGCAATAATTAGGAGCTATTTTGTTGAACTGTATGCCAAAAAATGTGACAATCTTAGTGAAATGGATAAATATTTACCAAAATATAAATTTCCCAGATTAAGAGGGAAAGAATTCTTTAAAAAGTACCATTTTAGAAAAAAGTGGTTGAACAAGTCATCAATAAAATCCCTAAGAAAAAATCACCAATATCAGATGGTCTGGCTTATAAATCAAGTGAATTCTACTTAACATTTAAAGAACAATTAATTCCAACATTATATTAAGTATTTAGAAAAATAGGCAAAAACGGAATTCTACAAATTTCTATTTATGATGCAAATATTGTGCTGATACCAAAACCAGGAAGAATCAAAGCAGGGAAAGAAAATTAAAAATAACTTTCCCTGTTAAATAGTGATGCAAAAATTATATATATAACATTAGCAGAGAGATTACAGCAATTTATCATGAAGATGCTATTATATGCCCAGGTGGGAATTGTACCAGGAATGCAGGGCTTGTTTGATATTAGGAAAACTATTAGCATAACAAAACTAACAGAAATAACATCATTATCTCAATAGATGCAGATAACAGCTTTTGACAAAATGCACCACCCAAATTAGAGAAAGGAAGAATTTATGAGCAAACAAGAAATAGAAAGCATTTAAAAGGTTAAAAGAATAATTTTTACTACATTAAATTTAAAAAGTTCCACATAAACAAAACCAATGAGACCAAGAATAGACGGAAAATGAAAAACTGGGAGGGCAGAGAATTTGTAGTAAGTGTCCCTTATAAATGCCTAATTTTTCAGATATATAGAGAATTGAGTCAAATTTATAAGTATATGTCTTTCACTTATTGATAAATGGTCAAATGTTTTGAAGAGTCAGTTTTCAGACAAAGAAATCAAACTTATCTTTTCATTTAAAATGCTCTGAATCACTGATTAGAAATAGTCTAATTAAAACAATTGTAAGATAGCACCCCACACCTATCAAAATGATTAATACCACAAAAAGAAAAAGTGATGATTTTTGAAGGACATGTGGGAAAACTGGGACACTATTGCACTATTGGTGATGTTATCTGAACCAATTATTCTGAACAGAAGTTTGATACTATGTCCAAAAAGCTATAAAACTGTACAAGCCCCTTTCATCCAACAATACCACTACCAGATCTATATCCTAAATATTTGTTGAAGGAAAAGGACTTATTTATACAATTTGTTTCTGATGGCAAATAATTCCTAATTTAGGAAATGTACATCAATTGGGGAATGCCTGAAGAACTCGGGGTATGTGTTGTAAGGGAATATTATTGTACTATAAGAAATGATGAGCAGCATATTTTCATATTTATGGTAAGACTTACACAAACTGATGCAGAGTTAAGTGAACTGAACCAGGAGATCATTGTACACAGTAACAGAGATTTTGTAAGATGATCAACTTGAATGACTTAGCTATTCTTAGCAATACATTGAATTAAAACATTTCCAAAGGACTCATAATGAAAAATGCTATCCATGTCCAGAGACAGAACTGATGGAATTTGAATGCAATTCAAAACATAGTATTTTTCACTTAATTGTTTTTGAGTTTTATTTTTTATCTATTTGTATGTGACTAATATGTAAATATATTTTGCTTAATTCTACCTTTATAACATATCAAAATGCTTGCTGTCTCAGAGGTGAGGGAAAGAAAGGTGAGAGACAAGGAATTCAAAATTTTGAAAGATGATTGTTAAAATTTGAAAGATGTAATTGGGAAAAATAAAATATTATAAAACATATAATAGTGAAAAGTAGAAGCAATTATGAGTAGAAATAGTACTAGTCAAATAGAACAAGCAATAATAATCATGGTAATTGTATCTATAATAGTAGTAGTAATAAAAGCAGTAATAACAATTGTAATAAGGAATGATGAGAGCAATACTATATGCAGCAATAATCCTAGCACTAATGGTAGTAGCAACAGTAATAACAGTAGTCATAGCCATAATAGTAACATTAATAATTTTAGCAACAGTAATAACAGTAAAAATAGTATTATTAATAATAGTTGCTGTTGGAAAAGTAAGGATAGTAGTAGTAGTAGTAGTAGTAGTAGTAGTAGTAGTAGTAGTAGTAGTAGTAGTAGTAGTAGTAGTAATTGGGGTGGTAGTAGTACTAGTTGTAATAAAAGAAGTTTTAGAAGTAGTTGGTATTGTAATAAAAGGAGATGTAGTAGTAGTAATCAATGTTGTAATAAGTAGTAGTAGTAGTAGCTGGGTTGTTTTTGTTGTTGTTTTTAGTTTTTGGTGTTTTGTTTTGTTTTTGTAGCTGAGAGATTCTTGTATTATGAACTAAATTTCCTTCACCATCGTGTATGAGGGAGTGGATAGAAATTAAAAATATGAATAAAAAAATCTTTATTGCAGACTTCAAGACTTATCTGATGTTTGAATACAAATTTAGTTTGGGCAGTCTGAGTCATTGTTCCCCAATCCTTCCTTATATTTTTATTTCTCCTTGATACTGTTGTGCCCTGTAAACTGGAATCTTGTGAAATAGAAAAAAAAACACATTTGATAAAAATTCTAAATCTGACACCTTCTCCCTGAATGACTTTGGATAGGCCATTTAAACTCTATAGACCTCACTTTTCTTATCTGTAAAAGTGACAAATAACATGGCCTCTATGGTGTAGCAGCAAGCACCCCAGCATCCCCAGGGTGGCTGCCAACACAGTTTCTTAGATCTGCTTTTCTAAAGGAAAGCAACACAAAATGGGTTCACAAGCTTACTTTAATCAATGAGACATATATCCTTCACCTAGTTCAGGAGAAAAAGGTCAGCACCCCAAACTTCAGAGTATACAGATGGAATATACAAGACAGAGAAACATATCAAACAGACAGGCTTCCAAACTGTCCATCCATTACATCCATACCAAACAGAGTTACAAGAGAGGGAAGCATGAACATCTAGGTTTTTCAAAGACGGGAGGCTTTCACTAGCTGCCCAGAGTGTCATCTGGTCAAATCACACAACACTTCTCATAGTGAGCCCCAAAGCAAAGCCTCACATCAGGGATTATATAGCCTTCTCCTGGGCTAGAGAATATAACCACCCTCTTGACCCACTGTCCAATCACACAGCATCGAGGTGTGGGCATTCTTGAAAACCAAGCCTCCTGCCACAGGCACCATGTGACCACATTCAGCCTATTAGGGGTCAGAGTATATTTTCAAATCAAGGAATGTTCTCAGAGTCTCTTAAGCCTATCAAAGGGCCTAGGGTCAGGGAAGATCTTTAAATTTGCATTTCCATTACATATGGTTCCTTTGAACTCCTATATTTTGATCTTCTGAGTCCATTATCAGAATGCAGGCTCTTCTGCCAACTACTTCGGTGACTTCAGGCAAGTAAATGAATCACACTGGGGTTTCATAGCCTCATCTATAAATTCAAGGGTTTGCACTATGGTCTATGGAAGACCTTCCAGCTTCATATCTCTAACACTATGACAGTAGGATTTGAATTCCAGTTTTTCTATTTATTACTTTTGTGATCTTGGGAAAGTCATTTCACACTCTGGCATCAATTTCTTCATATGTAAAAGAGAAAATTGGACTAGATACCTCTTAATGTCCCTGCCATGATCCTAGGATATAATGGCATCCTTAATTATTTTTTTTTTTTTTGCTTTTTGGAGGGCAATTGGGATTAAGTGACTTGTCCAAAGTCACACAGCTAGCCTTCATTTCTTCATAATCATTTTACTCACATGCTAAAAATTTCCCCTTGTGAGTGAAAGATAAAAGACAGTAAGTAACTGACAAGTGTTTATCATCCTGTTTTTCAGAGAATGATTCATACTTCACTGTCTTTCCACTGCACCTCATTTTTGACAAAGTTACAGTCAATCTATTGTATTAATTGCATTCCCCATGATCATCTGCCTCATGTAGAGCATTTTTCCCTCTGACACATCTGCACTATGGGGAAACAAGATGAAGTGAAATAATAATTTGCAATTTGTTATGATTCGAATTAGTTAAAAAAAAATCTCTGGCTTGCAATCTATCAAATGGTGCTGCTTGCAGAATGTGCATTAAGCATTCTGATTTCATTTTAAGCAAGGAACAGATGCCATGGCAAAGTCCCTAGTGTTTTTCCACAGCCCTGGGCTTCAATATTGAATCTCCCCTCTAGTCAGTATGGGCTCTGGGCAAATCTGTGAAACACGCAATGTTTGTCACCACCTCTACACATTTTTTTAAAGATTTGTTTTCTATATAAATGCTTTTGAGTTTGCAAATGAAAATAAGGGAAGCATGGGGGAAGGAAGTATATATCATTTATTTGGTGCAAGGCACTGTGCTGAGTATTGTATAAATATCTCATTTGATCTTCACAACATTCCTGGGCAGGAGCTGCTGTTATTATATCCATTTTATAGTTGAGAAAACTGAGGCAAACATATCTTAAGCAAATTTTTTCCAGGTTCAAACAGTCAGTAAGCATCTGAGGCTGGACTTGAACCCAAGTATTCCTTTCTATAGGTCCAGGACTTTGTTTCCTAGCTACTTCATAAATGACTTCTAAATATATTGAGAAACATTGTGGTAAGCTACATAGCAATCCTAGATAAGTCATTTAATCTCTTGGTGTTCTGGGCA
The DNA here is from genome assembly GCF_028583685.1 of Petaurus breviceps papuanus. Classification (NCBI taxonomy): domain Eukaryota; kingdom Metazoa; phylum Chordata; class Mammalia; order Diprotodontia; family Petauridae; genus Petaurus; species Petaurus breviceps. Next base: position 2,483,868 of record NW_027185697.1, on the reverse strand, counting down.
CCTTTCTAAAACTATAAGATACAAAAATATCCTAGTGAGTACTGATAGAGGGAATTTCCTTGTTTGAGAGTTTTTGTTTCAATGCCATCATAGGAGTAATCCCTATCCTTATCTTTCTACATATAAAGAGTTCAGTGGAAAAAAATATCTAGATCTGGAATTAGAGAACATAGGCTCAGATTCTCCCTATGGTCCTCAGTGTCTGTGGGATATTAGGAGTAGTCTCTTGAAGTTTTTAGACCTCAGCTGTCACAAGTGAAAAGTGACTGGTTTGGATTAGACCCCACCTTGAAGTCCCTTCTGCTCCAGGAGTTATGATCATATATTCTATTTTTGAGAAACTGAAGGAACATTAGAAGCTATGTGATTCAACCTCTCACCATTTAACAGATGAATAGAGATTCAAAGAGGGGAATTAGGCAAGGTCACTTAGGGGTTAGAGGCATAACTTGGACATGAAACGAGGATCATCAGACTGTAAATCCTATGATATTTCAGATCTCATAGTTACATATTTCTTGAAAGTTGGCAAAAAGAACACTTTATATTCAATTTTTTGTTTGTTTTTCAATTTGAACTGAATGGTAATGCTGAAAGGTCAGTTCTGTTACCTCATTCAATCAGTCACCAAACACATACTAATAATTTGGGGTATGAATATCAGCAAAAGAAAGAAATTGTATCACCTTATACAGATAACTTAAGTGATACAGTTCTTCAGAGTATCCAAGCTTAGATTCTAATGAAAAATTTCCCATTCCTCGTCTATGGAAGAATATTGGTAAATATGTAATGAGTGACTCAGTGGGAGATATATGCATGCATGGATAAATAAATATTGTAACATGTATATGTAAACAGTACATTTACATATGCATATATAGTATATATGTTTGTATAGGTATGTGCACACGCACATATGCATGAACATGTATATGTATGTGTATGCATGTGCATATATAATATGTATTATATATATGAAGACAGAAAGAGAGAGAGATACTCTGTTAAATGCAATCTCCATATCGACATTTTCTCCATGACTTTCTTGAATCTAGACAGTCACTAAAAAAAAAATCCAAACAAAAACATGTGGCATATTCCAAGTTTGAAGTTCTATCAGTTAACACAGAAAATTTAACAATTATCTCTCTTTTTTTAAAGTAATTGGGGTTAAGTAACTTGCTGAAGGTTACATGGCCAGGTGTTTCTGGGTGGGTGCTAAGTGTCTGAGCCCGGATATGATCCCAGGTCATCCCGACTCTGGGGCCAGTGCTCTTACTCGCTGTGCTACCTGGCCGCCCCAACAATTATCTCTTAAAAGATATTTCAATCTGACTCTAGCATCCTGCTAAGGTGACCTAAACTCAAGTCATTAGACCAGCCTAAAGACCCCAAAAGTACCTTGGTCTATTACCTTCTGGGCCGGTGCTCACTTTTTCATAGTTCATCTGAAAACACAGGGTATTGTCCCCAAACCTCCCTCTGATTATTAGTTCCAGTGTGATCATAGGGTAGTCATTTCATGTCTACAGGCCTCAGTTTCTCCTGTATTGAATGATGGGTTAGATTCATATACCTAAAGCTGGAAGGGTCATCATAGATAATCTAGACTTCTTATTTTCAGATGAGGAAATTGAGTCCTAGATATTTTCGATGATTCATCAAACTGGCCAAAATCATAGTTAATTGAGATAGTATTTGATTCTGATCTTCTTGTTCCAAATCCTATGCTCTTCCCCCCTCCATACTGCTTTGCTAAATATATCAATTTATAATCACACCTAACCTAGGATGTTGTCACTACTTGCATTCTGTTACTCAACTTTGACACCAAATCACTCTCTTTATCCTATTGCAATCTGAATTTATAGGGAGGAAACATTCCTAGAATTATTTGACCTTAACAGTCCTTCTTGCTTCATAATATTCTCTCTTTCCTTCCCCTAAATTGATGTTTTTTTTTGTTTGTTTCATCCCTTTGCATTAGATATCCTTGCTTCTGTTAGTTAGTAGCATCAACACATTTCTGCTGTTTCAGTGTCACCAAGTAAATGTTATATTTCTCCTAAGTAACCTTTGCACGATGCCAGTATCTTTCTGGATGTATCTTCCTTTAAAGCAACAATTCTGATAGTGGGAACTTTTTGAAAAGGAAGTATGCAAGTGAGGGGAGTGTTTCAACTACCTTTTTGGTAGCTCTGCCTGAATGCCAAATCTAAACTCAGCCTTGTCCAAAACAGTATTGGATCCTTTTCTCTTCTCTTTCTAAACTGTTTGGCTTGGTGATCTCATTAGCTCTCATGAATTCAATTCTCTTCTCTATTCAGAGGATTCTGAGATCTATTTGTCTAGCTCTACTTTCACCCCTAACCTGCAGTCTTACACTTCCAAATGCCCATTAGAAACCTTCAGATGCATGGCACGTGGATATTTGAAACTCAACATGTTTGGAAATAAATTAATCATCTTTCCCTCCAAACCAGTCCCTTTTCTTAACTTCCCTATTATAGTCAAGGATACCACTATCCACCCACTTACTTAAGCTTGCAACCTAGGTAACTTTCTCAACTCCTCCCTCCAGTTCCCCACAATCTGTTTTCTGTTTTGCTGTTTCTATTACTATAACATCCATCATATACTCTCCATGTTCTTCCCTTTAATACTACTACAATTTCAGAGAAGGGCATCATCACCTCATATCAGACAATTGAAATGTCCCCCTAGTGAGTCTTTCTATCACAAGTGTCTCCATAAAGGTTCATCTTCCACTGATCTATCAAATTGATCTTCCTAAAATACATGTCTGACCATGGCAAATCCCTTGTCAATAAATTCCAGTGACTCCTTATTGCCTCCAGAATCAAATACAAAATCCTCTGTTTGGCATTCAGAGCCTGTTTTGACCTGACCCTTAGCTACTTTTCCTGTATTTCTATCCTCATTGTATTCTGTAATCTATTGACACTAGCCTTCTTACTCTTTCCCACATAAGATACTCTTGTGTCCATCTCCCAACTCCAGACATTTTTACTGTCAGTGAAGTCTAGAATTCTTTCCTCCTTGTCTCTATTTCCTGACAGCTTTCAAGTGATAGTTTAAATTCTATCTTCTGAAAAAAGCTTTTCATGGTCAGTCTTTATGTTATTGCCTTCTCTTTAAGAATATCTCAATTATACATGCAAACACATGCATACAGGCACACCCAGACACATATGTGTATGGATATAATATGTGTGTGTGCATTTTGCCATCCTCATTAGACTATGACCTTCTTGACAGCGTGAATTGTTTGCTGCTGATGTTGTTGCTTGCTTTGTTGTTTAGTTTGGGTTTTTTTTGTTTTTGTTTTGCTTTTAGCCCCTCTTTTTAGTCTAAGGACTCAGCACAGGGCTTGGAGGTCAGTAGGTCTTTTGTAAATTTTTTTTGTCTTTATTAATTTGGTTGTTTACCTTTAGTTTACAGGATTCAGTTCCACAATTCCTTGAGTATCAAATTTTCTCCCACTCCCCTCCCCTCTCCCCCAGCATGGCAGGGTACAATCAAGTATAAGATCTTCAAATAGTTTCACATTAGACATTAGTGAGGTTACAAAGAAGGATTGTAATGGATGGAATGAACAATGGAAAAGAGAAAACAAAGCCAAACAAGAAGATAGAGAGGAGGTTGTTTGCTTCAATATGCATTCAAACTCTATTCTTCCTAATTCTTTCTCTGAATGTAGACATCTCTCTCCATCATGAGTTTTTTGGGGTTGAATTATAACCATGAATTGCTGGGAAGAGTTCAGTCTATCAAAGTTGGTGATTACATATACGTTGTGTCTGTAATTGTGTACAAATTTCTCCTGGTTCTGCTTTTCTCACTAAGAATCAGTTTGTATAAGCCTCTCCAGGTAAATATGAAGTCCATCTGCTCCTCATTTCTTATAGCACAATAGTATTCCATTACATTCATATATCACAACATGTTTAGTCATTCCCCAATTGATGGGCATCCCCTTAATTTCCAATTCTTTGCCACCACAAAAAAAAAAAAACTGCTATAAATATTTTTGTACATATGGGTCTTCCTCCCACTTCTATGATATCTTTGGGATACAACCCTAGAAGTGTTATTGCTGGGTCAAAGGGTAGTAAATTACTTACAGCCCTTTGGGCATAGTCCTAGATTGCTCTCCAGAATGGTTGAATCAGTTCACAACTCCACCAACAATGCAATAGTGTTCCAATTTGTCCACATCTTCTCCAGCAGTTTTCATTGTCTTGTTTTATCATCATAACCAATCTTACTGGTGAGATGTGGTGAGGTCACTGGGTTTTTAAAATGCTTGCTGATATCACTTTGCATGCCATATTCTGTGAAACTTCTTTACTTCTCACTCAGGCCTGAAATTTCAGTTATCGTCAATACATGTCCCTTTCCTCATGGCCAATATACAATTAACTGACATTGTTCATTCTAGTTCTACAATAGCTTTTGTGGTCATTGCCTTTTTTCTACTCATTCAGTCATCATCACTCGAGTTCATATTTTAATCAGTTCTTTACTAAATAATTGTTGAATCCTTCTAAGTGAATTTTCAATTTCTAGATTTGCCTTAATTTCAGAAATTCTCCCTCCTCATCTCCTGGATTCTTTGTCTTCCTTTAAGAGTCAACTCATTTGTCACACAGATACGCTATATATGTATACGAAAATGCGTGTAGGCATGTATACTTGCACACCTACAGGTTCACGGATAAACATACAAGCGCATACATACGATGCACACACAAAAGACACATGCTGAAAGGATTCCTATCGCCTTCTCTTCAGGGGATTACATGTACTCTTTCTGGCTAGGATATGAGCTCCTTGACTGAAAGAACTGTGGTTTTGTCCTTCTTTGTATCTCCAGCACTGAACATGGTGCCTAAATTCTAGTAAAAAGTAGACACTTAAGAAATGCTTATTGACTTGTTTGTTGACATCATCATTATTATTATTATTATTTTACTTTTTGGAGGGGGAAGACAGGGCAATTGGGGTTAACTCACTTGCCCAAGGTCACACAGCTAGTAAGTGTTAAGTGTCTGATGCTGGATTTGAACCTAGGTCCTCCTGACTCCAGGGCTGATGGTCTATTCATTGCATCATCTAGGTGCCCCTTGATTGATTTTCTTTTTTTTTTTTAAGCAATTGGGGTTAAATAACTTGCTCAAGGTTACACGGCCAGTTATTTCTGGGTGTGGTGCTGAGTATCTGAGCCCAGATTTGATCCCCAGGTCATCCAAGACTGGAGCTGGTGCTCTTACTCGCTGAGCCACCTGGCCACCCCTAAGCAATTGGGGTTAAGTAACTTGCTTAAGGTTACATGGCCAGGTGTTTTTGGGTGGGTGCCAAGTGTCTGAGCCCAGGATTCGATCTCCAGGTCATCCCAACGCTGGAGCTGGTGCTCTTACTCGCTGTGCTACTTGGCCGCCCCCTTTGATTGACTTTCTAATCCATTCATAACAAAATTGTTAAAATTATCATTCATAAGGAACAGATTTCAAAGTTATAGTCCTATAACCTTTTCTTTCTTTCTTGAATCTAGAATTAAAGAGAAATGCTTTAGTTTGATATTTGCAGTGTAATGGTATTTGTGTGTGTGTGTGTGTGTGTGTGTGTGTGTGTGTGATGAAGGCCAAGATGCCTAGTCCTTAAAACCTGCTTAGTTTTGCAATTGCTGATGATATGCAAAGTCAGTGTGGCATTGAGGATAGAGAACTCCTCACTTCCTCAAATATCAGATACCATAAGAGGCCTGCCCATTTCTCCCAATCATTCATTTTCTCTCTCCCTTTAAATAACATGTTACTTATATTATAGTGTCTGGCATATTATAAGCACTTAATAAAATTATTAATAATGACTGCATATATTCTTGCCTTTTAGCTTCATGAGGGCAGCAACTCTTTCTTCCTTTCCTCCTTCTTCCTTTCTTTTCTTCCTCCCTCCCTGCCCCCCTCCCTCCCTTCCTTCCTTCCTTCCTCCTTCATTTCCTTCCTTCCTTCCTTCCTTCCTTCCTTCCTTCCTTCCTTCCTTCCTTCCTTCCTTCCTTCCTTCCTTCCTTCTTTCCTTCTTCCTCCCCTTCCTTCCCATCTACATATCCTAACATTGTATCTGATATATTGTAATCTTTTGATTAACATTTCTTGAATTTGATTCTTCTAGAATAGGCTGAAGGCAGTATCACAAGGCTATAAACACACTTTCTTCCTTCCTCCCAGCAAAATCTACCTGATTTCTCTAATCTGGAAAGGTACATACTTGGAAAAAAAATGGAAAGAAAAAAAAACTACAGCAAACCTTTGAGTCATGAATAAAATATTTCAGAATCTAATTCAGTGTATGGCTAGTCTAGTCCCTAGACCAGTCCTGTCTTCTTAAGCTTTTCCAAGTTATAATGCCAGAAAGATTTGTTGAGTGGGCTGGGATTAAATATTCTGTGTCAGGACAAGGAAGCAGGTTAAATTCTTATAGGGAAAATTCCATGGGCTACCTGAATTTCAAAACAGTCTAATACCTGTATCTGAAATAAGCCAGTGCAACCTCATATTATTCCAATTGTCTGCCTCATGCTTCCATGCCAAGCACATTATCAAGTCTCTTATCATCCTATAGCCCATGCAAAGACCTTTGCTCATTCTGACACATTTTTGGGGGGAGGAGGGAAAGAAAGTTTCTGACAATGTACTTTTACACATATTAAAAATATCCATGAATAATAATCAGCAAACTCCACCTACATGCATGCCCACATGAGCACACACACAATTCTCATTACCAACAGCACAAATAACATCACCAAATAATATTTCTATCTCCACTATTCTGGATTTTAATTGTGTAGTAAAAAATCTCAAGAAATATCCTCTAGATGTCTCTACTTTTATGTTGACCTTGGAAACTAAAAGAGTGCTATTTTCTCCTATTATTCAAAATTACTGAGCATTTCTGATATGTGTGTCTATTATCCAATATATAACACTAGAAGAAGCATTACAGGGAGTTCCAGGAATTTTCTCTTATGCTCTATAATTAGGCTTTATCCATAAGATGTCAAGTTACATAAATGAAGCAGGAAGAACTCTGTCAAACAACAGGAAGTATCTTTTAATTTTTTGCTAAAAATCATATTTTCAAATGTCTGGGTATTTATTATTATGTTCAATATGAAGTTCATACCATAAGGCCAATGTTATTGATGGGATATATGTGTATACTCTTTGAACCTGGGCAAGTTACACAACCTCTCAGTATCAATTAACCTCCCAGGTCTTCTAAGACTAATTTGCAGAGATGGTGTCAACATGTATTATGGAAGGTGAAGGTAATAAGTACTTATATAGTACCTACAATGTACTAGGCATTATGCTAAGTGCATTTTACAAATATTCCCTGATTTGATCCTCACTATCACCCTGTGAAGTAAGTGGTATTACAATCTCCATTTTACAGTTGAAGAAACTGAGGCAAGCAGAAGTTTAGTGACTTACCCTGGGTCACACAACTAGCATCTGACAACTTAATTGGAATCAGGTCTTTCTGACTTCATTGTACCACCTAGTTATGGGTGAGGGTATTTTCTCAGTTAGGAGGGATCGATACAAATGAAATTACAATTCTATTATTACTCCTATATTTGTATTCCTTGAAGTGTTTGGGTATCACACAAGAGTTGGAAGGTAGGTGAATCACAAAACCACAGAGTTGGAGGTGGTCTGGGTCTTAGAGATCACCAATGACAAATATTTCTTTTTTACAAGGGAGGAAATAAATGTGGAAGATGTCAGGACTTCCTTAAAATAAGTCTAGTAATAACTAGACAAGCTGAGATTCAAAACAAAATGGTCTGGATTAAAATCAATTGTCTTGTGAGTATAGGAGGTAGTTGAGAGCAAGAGGTGGGCACCAATTGAATCCCATGCTTCAATATCTCAGAGGTCTGAAAATATTCACTCAAAAATGGAGCTGAATCTAATCTGTTAGGAAGTTCAGTACAAGAAATTGTGGTCATTTGGAAGAGAAGGTTGAAGATACCCAGAATCACTTTCCCTAAGTATTTGAAGGATTGGATTATTCTTCCAGGTCCTATGGTTCATAAGCAGAAACAATAGATGGAAGTTTTAAAGAAGTGAATTATGGCTAGATATAGGGATAAAACTAAACATTCTTTTCAAAAATATAATGGGAATTGGAGGGCAATTGCGCTCCCCCCATAATCACCTCAAATACCTCTAAAAATGACTCTAAACAACCTTTAGAGCTACAGAATCCACAAAGTGACAGAGAGAAACAAACATCCCATTGAAGACAAGCCAGAAGACCAGCAGGAAGGGTCCATTGCAGCATGCTGTGAGAAGAGCCCAACCACATGCAGCCTGAGGTTTTAGCCTCAAGGCAGCCCAACCAACCTCAGCTGGAGGGAGATTGGGAGAGTGAATCACCAACAGCTGTGATGGTTTCCAGAATTATCCACCCATAAATGCCAAAGACAAAGTGAGAGGTCAGTGGACTTTGGGAACAGGGGGCTTGGGAGTGCAGTCTGGCCTCTGCTCCCCAGAGGGAGAAGCAGTTGAGATGTATTGGCCTCCACTGCATGGCTGCTTCAGAGCTCCTGGCCTGCAGATTTTAGGGGTCCTAGGAACCAGTCTGAGGAGTAATTGCTCTTGCTTTAGCCTGCTTGGATCTGGATTGCTGTCTAGGGTGGAGGTCGTGGAGTGGGTGACAAGGTGGCATAGCTGGTGGAGACTTCCAACAGGGCAACCAGCTCTGGGAGCTGTGAAAACTCCAGCAATTTGGGACAAAGCTCTCCTCTCTGGAAGTAGATCTGTCCTGTGGCAAAAAAAGTGAAAAGTCAAATAATTGAGTGGCAACATGAGCAAGCAAGGGAAGCAAAGCAAGCAGAGCAATTTGACTTTGTATTCCTTTTTGGGGGACAAAAAGGATCAAGCAATTGAAGAGGAGGAGGAAAACAAACTCAGAACTCCTGCACCAAAAGCTTTCAAGAAAAATATGAACTGGTTTCAGGCCATAGAGGACTTTAAGAAGGATTTTGAAAACCAAATAAGAGAAGTGGAGAAAAAAATTGGAAAGAGGAAAGATAACAATACAAGAAAATCATGAAAATAGAGTCAGTGACCTGACTGAAGAAAATAACACCTTAAAATTAGACTAACTCAAGTGGTAAAAGGGGCTCAAAAAGCCAATGATGAGAAGAATGCCTAAAAAGCCAAATTTGCCAGATGGAAAAAGATTCTCAAAAGTTCACTGAAAAGACTAATTCCTTCAGAATTAGATTGGATCAAATGAAAGCTAGTGACACAATGAGAAATAAAGATATTATTAAACAGATCCAAAAGAATGAAAAAAAAAAGGAAGACAATGTGATATATCTCATTGGGAAACTACCGACCTGGAAAATAGGTCCACGAGAGACAATTCAAAAATTATTGGACTACCTGAATGCTATTATCTAAAAACAAACCTAGAAATAGTCCTTCAAGAAATTCTTGGGGCAGCCAGGTAGCACAGTGAGTAAGAGCACCAGCTCCAGTGTCGGGACGACCTGGGGATCAAATCCAGGTTCAGACACTTAGCACCCACCCAGAAACACCTGGCCATGCCACCTTGAACAAGTTACTTAACCCCAATTGCTTAGGGGCAGCCAGGTGGCTCAGCGAGTAAAATCACTGGCTCCAGTGTCGGCATGACCTGGGGATCAAATCCGGGCTCAGATACTTAGCACCACACCCAGAAATAACTGGCTGTGTAACCTTGAGCAAGTTGCTTAACCCCAATTGCTTTAAAACAAAAAGAAATTCTCAAGGAAAATTCCCCTGATATTTAAAAACCAGATGGCAAAATAGAGGTTGAAGGAGTCCAATGATCACCTTTTAAAAAAGATCCCAAAACAAAATCTCCTAGGAATATTATAGCCAGGTTCCGGAGTTCTCAGATCAAGGACAAAATAGTATAAGCATCCAGGAAGAAACAATTTGAATACTGTGGAAACACAATCAGGATAACACAGGATCTGGAAGCCTCTACACTGAGGGATCAAAGGGTTGGGAATATTACATTCTGGAGGTCAAAGGACCTGGGAATAAAACCAAGGATCACCTACTTAGCAAAACTGAGTATTATGCTTCAGGGGAAAATAGAGTCATTCAATGAAATAGAGGACTTATAAGCATTCTTGTTGAAAAAAACCAGAGTTGAATAGAAAATTTGACATTGAGATACAAGAAGCAAGAGAAGCATGAGAAGGTAAACAGAGAAAAGAAATCATAAGGAACTTATCAAAATTGAAGTATTGGCATACACACACATGTATACATAGACAGAGACCACAGGACCAGTGGTCTAGATGGGATGATACTTAAAAAATGAAATTGAAAGGTGAGAAAGGAATATGATGAGAGGATATGGGGAGAGATAGAATGGGTAAATTATCTCATATAGAAGAGGCAAGGGAAAACTGTTACAATGGAGGGGAAGAACCATAAGGCAAAAGGGAATGAGCCAACCATACTCTCATTGGATTTGGCTTAGGGAGAGAATGACACATACATCAAATAGGGTATCTGGCCCTACAGGAGAGTAGGGAGTGAAGGTAATGAAAGGGGGGATGATTGAGGAGAGGCCAGGTTGGTGTGTAGGGAAGTTGGAAGCACACACTTTTGTAAAGGGACAGGATCAAAGTAGAGAATCGAACAAGTGAGGGGGGCAGGATAGAATGGAGGGAACTATATGGAGTCAACCTTTCACAATATATCCACTATGGAAATATTTTGCATAGCTACACATGTACAACCTATATTAAATTACTTATCTTTCCAGTAAGGGTGGGTGATGAGGGAGGAAGGGAAGGAATCTGGAATACAAAGTTTTAAAATAAAATGTTTAATATATATATATATATATACATATCTATATCTCTATCTATCTATCTATGTATATCTATCTATCTATCTATCTATCTATATATATAGTTTACATGTGACTGGGAAATATGATATACTGGCTCTGGGGTATTGAGATCCATCTTACCCTACTGGAAAGTCAGAGCAGAGATGGGGGAGGTTATATAGAGACAATTGAGGGAGAGGGCATATAGTGGGATCACTGTTTTGCGGTGGTGGATAGGGGAAAGACTGAGAGAAAAATTGTAACTCAAAATCTTGTGGAAATGAATGATATAAATGAAAGATAAACATAAAATTTAATTTAAAAAATATAATGGGAAGTCTTATCAGAGCCCTGATCCACAGAGATCAGCTATGGAGCTTGGATAACCACTTCAATGGCACGTTGAAAAGGGAATTCACAAGCACATGTGGATTGATCCTTAATGCCTCTGAGGGGCTACCAAATATTGAGACTATTTGAAGTAACTGGTATATGCAGCAAAACCATTGGCAGGGTTAATGATAGAGTTGAGAGACTCCCTGGTGGTGGGTAAGATAGACAAAAGTGAAATCATAAGAGAGGAGATAGGTTTGAATTTATCTAAGAGAATCAGAGATTAGACAGGTTTAATCAGACAAAGCTTCCCAGGCATCTTCAGCCATGGTATTTCCACTCCAGCCAGCATCTCCACATTCTACACACTAGAAAAAATAGTCACTGCCCTGGAACAATCTCAAGCTTTGATAAGAAACTTTTGCAAGTTTGCTCTCAGCTCTAGACCTACTCACAGTTCCTGTATATGTTCAGCCATTACACCTTGGATATGTGACCTCTTTCAGAGCCCCTTTTATTGCCTTACCTTTTTTTTTTGCTTTTTAGAGGGCAGTAGGGGTTAAGTAACTTGCCCAAGTCACATGGCTAGGTGTGTGTGTGTGTGTATGTGTGTGTGTGTGTGTGTGTGTTAAGTGTCTGAGGCCTGATCCAAACTCAGGTCCTCCTGACTCCGGGGCCAGCACTCTACTCACTGTGCCATGTAGTTACCCTTATTGCCTTACTCTTTTAGAATACAAGCTCTTTGAGTGTTGACACAATAGCCTCCTTTGCTTGTATCGGAATCTATCATTTCACATAGTGCTTGATGTGTTATTGGGTCAATTCAGTTTTGTTCCACTCTTCATCATCCAATCTGGGGTTTTATTGGCTAAGAAAATGAATTTTTTGCCATTTCTTTCTCTAGTTAATTTTATAGATGAAAAAACTGAGGAAAATAGGGGTAAGGGAATTGCCCAGGGTCACACCACTAGTATCTGAGGCTAGATTTGAAGCCTGGAAAATGAGTTTTCTTGACTCAAGGTCCAGGATGCTACCCATTATCTACATATGTATGTATGCATGTATGTATGTATCTATGCATGTATCTATGTATGTATCTAGCTATCAATCTAGCAATCTATCTACTTATCTAGGATGCAATATTGCATGCAATATTAGGAAAGTAAGGATTTTATATACAGGATAAAAAAAAGTTTGTTCCAAAGCTTTATAAGTGTGATTGAGAGAACATACTGGATCAATGATTTTCATCCAAAGAATTTTAGATCTATGGAATTATTGAAAGGTGTCTGTCACTTTAAGTGTCTCTGTATGATAAGTGAACACTAGACATTCTTTCTGTATAAGGAATAAGGGAGAGACTTATAGGGTAAAATAAGGAATAAAAGAGTAAGAAAAGATGATAAGGTAACAGCAATAGGGTAAAAAGAGAGGCTGAGGAGGAAAATATTGAGTAAAAACAAGACAGAAAGAAATTAACAAACAGTAATTATAACTTTAAGGGTGAATGGGATGAACTTTCTGTAAACTGAAAAAAATATTTTCCACTATTTTTCAAATATACATATATAGGTAAAATTGTGATTAATTAAATAAATTTTGAAAAAAAAAGATTTATTATATAGTAGCTTTTTTATCATGGGTTTTCTCAATACATAGTGATACTACCATTATGTATTTGGGCAGATCATTAAGATCATCTATTAAAGGAGTAGGTTTGGATGAGATAATCTATGAGTTCCTCAGTTTTGTCACATACTAAAAAAGAGGGTGGCACAAGTTGATCTCTGAGATCCCTTTAAGTTCTTGCTGTATGATCTCTTATAGTACAACTTAGATATGGCTGCTGTGACCAATTTTTAATGTTAAAATAAATGCTAGAGCTAGAGCAAGAAGGGCTGTAATAAGTCCTCTGTCCAAATCCCTCATTGTACAGATATGGAACTGAAGACCAGAGAGGTTAAGTGACTTGCCCAAAGTAACACTAAGTTTCTTAGGTGAGATTTCATTCCAGATCTAGAACCCTAGTCATTAGGCCAGTCTGTCTTAAGAACAAATCAAAACAAAAGTGGGAACTAGTGAAAAATGGGGGTTGTTTTTTTTTTAATTTTTGATATTGTTGGAGAGATAGTTTATTTTTTTTCTTATGTTAGTTAAAAGTTCAGGGAAAGTGACTTTGTAGGCCACTTTGAAAGACAGAGAAACTTTCATCAGAAAGTCAGTAGAGGCAATTTTGGCCATCTTCCCCTGAAGGGGAATTCTTAGTCCCTCAGAGTGCATTCAGCACCAGTCTAATAAGTCACAAAAGCAGTAGAAGGCAATAATTGTATCAACCCTAGACTAATAGTTAGGAAAAACACCATAATCCCCTGTAATTTAAAAGAATAGTCCTGTATTAACAAAGGCCAAAACCCTCACCTGCTCCTCTCAGCTTCTTCCCCACTTTACATATCTGTCTGTCCAGTTGCAGAGGGATGAAAGTAGAGACTGGAATTCAGTTTAGGTGAGGGATGCATCAAAAAAGCCACCATTACATATAGGTGGCATGAATAACCACCTTACTTTTGAGACATGGGCTAGCATAAAATCTTGTCATTCTTAATTGTTTGCTATCATCCTGCATATATCTATACATCTATATGAATACACATATATGCATATATGTATATACACAAATGCATGCACACACACATACATAGATACACACACATTACTCCCTTACGACTCAGATTGCCCCTCATTTTGAAATAAAGAAATCTGGGTGCTTCTGACAACTGACATTTGAATGGATGGATGCTTGAATTGAATAAATGAAGAAAAAAATTATTTATGAAACACTTACAATGTGCCAAGCACTGTGCTAAGTTCTAGGAATAAAAATGGAAAAATTGAAAGTGTTTCTTCTCTAAAGTGGATCACATTTTATTTGATGGAGATAGAATATAAATGAAATTTCAACTGCCAGGCAGATGGAAAGCCCAGAAGCCATAAACATTTAGTAAGGAAGTAGATTTCAAAGCATTGGAGTCCTTGGGGTGCATCAGTAGCATAGAAAAGAGTTCCTGGTTAAGATGACTTCGAAAAAATGGAAATATTTTAATATTGTGTGGCAAGGACATGATAAAGATTATTAGTCCTTTATCTCACTGGAAGGATTACAACTGGTGACTCATAGACAAATATTGTTCTTCTTACACTTCTCTTCCATAGGCATGGACAAATTGCAAGTTGGGAGGGGAAGGGGACACCACCTGTGTGACCTTAGAGAATCTATTCCATTTTTCAGAGCCTCTGTTTACTTATCAATACAATAGGAGTAAAGATATATTCATTACCAATTCATATTTTCTATTCAAATTCAACAGTTCAGTGCCTTCTATATGTGAAAGAACAATTCAAGATAAGATTTGCCAGGCATACTACCAATTATTGGATAATACTTTAAAATGTTAATGTAGGAAACCATTAGATGAAACACAAATATCACTGGATTTGGAATCAGTTACAGATTCCATCTCTGCTACTTGCTACCTTTGACCTTATACCTACCTATACTATATCTATCAGTACATTAGGATTTTTGACTGAGATAATGCTTGTGAATTACTTAAAATTATGCCTACACATAGATACTGCTAAATAAATATTTATTTTTTTCTTCCTTTAAATATCTAATCAATGTGGCTACATCAGCACTGGGTAACTGTAATGCACCATAGGTCTTTGGCCTATAAATAGCCTTCAGGGCATCATAAAAGCATTTTGGATTATTGTTATCAGCATACAACTGAATTTCTTCTGCCTTCTTACTGAGCCAGGAATCCTACATCTCTCTAAGCCTTGCTTGTACTTTCCTTTTGATGGAATTAAATTTTGCCTTCTTAGAGATGAATGAGCTATCCTGTTGGTAAATCCTGTGGAGTTCTTATTTTCATTTTATTTAGCAACTTCTAAATTTCCACATCATTTTAACCAAACCAATCTTGGTGTTTGTGAGTGTTCTTACACAGATGAGCAAATGTAGTGCTACACACCAAATCTCTGAAAGCTGCCCACTCCTTTTCTGCTCTACTCTTGCCAACTGTGTGTTGGTTCAACTCTCCCTGCAAATTAGCAACAAACTATTCCAGCTCAGAGAAGAGCTCTAATTCATTGACATTAATTCTCCTCTTACTCATTGTGCCTTGGGGGCATCACTTTTGATGAATGCAAATATTTAGCTTGGAAAGGATAAGTCTATAATCAGTCCAGCACTCTGCACCCCACATTTTCTTTGTCCTTCTCACATCTTCTGTGTCTCTTCTCCTTACAATCACATAGTCTATTAGATGCCAATGTTTACTGTGAGGAGCATCCATGAAGTCTTATTGCATTTAGGTAAACAGAAGACAGTGTAGGTGTTAAGAAGGTCATGAGATGCACAAGTCTTCAGTAATAAGTGACCATTGCTCTTATTATTTCCAACTCCATTCCTCCTTAGGACTCCTTAACAAGTCAGGTACTCTGAGCCCACTCTAGTATTAAAGTCACCCAGAATAAGCCAAGAGTTAATGGGAATTTTTTTGGCAGATAATATACTTGAAAAATCCTAGAGATTTAATGAAAAATCCTAGTTAAACCAGTTATTAATTTTAGTAAAATAGCAAGATGTAAAATCAACTGACACAAATCTTCTAGATTTCTATGTATCATCAACAAAACCCTAAAAGAAGAATTAAAAGGTACACTAAAATTAAATTAACCACAAATCACATAAAATATCTGGATGTATACTTGCCAAGTAAAACCCAGGAACTACATGAAAAAATATATATAAAATGCTTTTTATTCAAATATCAAATTTAAAAAATGGATAAATATAATTGTTTGTAGGTGTGCAGAACCAATGTAATAAAAATGATAATTTTACCTAATCTGTTTTTGAATGCCATCCCAATTAAATCACCAAAAATTATTTGTTGAAATAGAAAAAAAATAACAAAATTCATTTGGAAGAATAAGAGATTAAGAATATCAAAAGAACCAATGAAAAAATGTAAAGAAAGGAGATTTAACAGTACCAGATCTTAAAATACATTGTAAGGCAGTAATTATCCAAATTATCTGGTACTGTGTAAGAAATAGAAAGGTATATTCATGGAATAGAAAAGGCATTTAGTGCATAAAAATAAATGATTATAGTAACCTTGTATTAGAAAATATAATTTAAGCTTGTGAAATAAGAATTTATTATTTGTAGGGAAAACTGTAAAGTAATCTGGCATAAATTGTGTTATCAACTAATATCTTACACCATGTAACAAGATCAGATCAAAATTGGTACATGATCTATATATAAATGAAGTTATAAAGATAGATGACATAAGTAAAATAGAAGAACCTGAAATGTTACTTATCATATTTGTATATAAAAGAATTTATGAATAAACAAGAGAGAGAATTGTGAGAAGTAAATTGCGTAATTTTGGTTAAGTTAAATCAAAAATGATGTTTTTCTACCAGAAAAAATAATGTAAACAAGATCAAAAGGAAAGTAGAAAATTTTTTATAGAAACTTTCTCAGATAAAGTTCTCATTTCTCAAATATACAGAGAACTTTTTGAAATTTATAATATGAGTCACTCTCCAATTAACAAATGGTCAAAGTATATAAAGAGGCAGTTTTATTAGAAGATATAAAAACTTTCTATAGTTGTATGCGTTATATACAAGTGATCCAAATCATAATTGAATAAAGAAATGCACATTAAAACAACCTACTGATATCATATTGTCTTACACCTCTCTGATTGGCCAAGATGATAGAAGGGGAAAATGTCAAATGTTGGATGTGATGTAGAAAAATTCTTACACTAATATATTGTTCTGTTAACTGTGAACTAATCCATCTCTTTTGGAGAGCAATCTGGAATTATACCCAAAAAAATATTTTAAAAAACTGTGTATAAACTCTACCCAGCAGTATCATTATTAAGGCTATTTCACAAAGGTGATCAGGGAAAAATAAAAATGATCTATATGTTCTAAAATATTTTAGTAGCTTCATGGCAACAAAGAACTGGAAATTCAGAGAAGTATCAGTTGACAGAGGGTTAAACAAATTGTGGTATATGATAGTGACGGAATACTACTGTGTTGTAAAAGATAATGAGCAGGTTAATTTTAGAAAAAAAATTATATAGAATTGCATGAAATAATGAAGAGTGAAATACAAAGAACTGAGGGAAAATTTTATGCAACAGTAATATTGTTTAAAGAATAGCTGTTAACAAATAATTTATTCTGAGTATTATATAAACTCAAATCAACTACAAAATACTTAGGAAGAGAGATTCTATCCACCTCCAGAAAAAAGAACTGAAATATGGAGGTTAGCATAGTATCTATCTATCTATCTATCTATCTATCTATCTATCTATCTATCTATCTATCTATCTATCTATGTCAAATGGTACACAGTGCCAAGGGAGGGAGTGAAGGAGAGGGGCATTTTGCAACTTAAATGTAACAAAAAAAATAAATTACAGTACACTTAAAAATGCAAAGTCAAATGGATTTAATTTTATATCTACTTTGAGAGATGGAAACACCAACGAGTCACATATAGGTGAATATCTTATAAGCTACATTTAATCAATTAATTTCCTGCTTTAAATGCCTTCTAAAATTAGAGGAGATTCTTAAGTGTGTGCTCCAAAATGCCTCATTTAAAAACAATTTGAGCTAATATAATTATCATAGATCACACTAATGGGACAATTTTGAATCAATTATGACACAATTACATAGTGGCTCATTGATGATAATTTTTTTTTCTGAAGAGAACAGTTATCTTTGATCCTGGAAATAAATACATGGCTTTTTATTCAGTGTTTTGACCCAAGTAGGTCCTAATGATTTTAATTTGTGATTAATTATTGATCCTTTGCACAATTTAAAGGTTTTAAATGACTCCATCCATATATGCTTCACAATACTCCATGGCAATGAAGCTCCTTCAGTGTATGCCTTGGGAAAGCCTGATTAAAGTGGGCAGATGGGGGCAGTTCACTTCAGTGTGTCTATGAATCTAGGTAGCAATTATAGGTAAACTCAGTAAGCCCAATACTTTAGCAACCTTGTCTCAACTTAGTTAACAAGCATTTAAATGGTTAGATCATGGTGTTAATGAAATCAGAGTCTTAGACTCAACACAAAGCAATTCAATAAGTTCCTTCATTGTTGTAGTTACTAATGCCAACCTAATTCTATCTAGGAAATAATTTTGTGTCCCAAATACTAGATGAAGACATGAGTTTGGTTTTAAAAGATCTCCCTTCTACTCAAGGGAATGCTGGAGTCTTCACATAATAACTCATAAAGTCAACTGTTAAATTTTTTATGTGAGCATTTAAACCTTACAAATGGGCAACTGTCCCAAATCAAGGATTGAGTTACTGTTTTTTTTTTCATTGTCTAGAATTAATGTAGTAATAGAGAAAATTCTAATAATGTTTTAAAATTTTCAAAATATGTGTAGCATGTATCCCCCCAGCCCAAAATAATTGTTAAATATTTATAGGCACACCCCTGGAACTGCTGGCAAAAATAATTTAAAATATATATACCACTTACATGCAAAGTATGAGCTTTTTGACAGCAAAGACTTGTATTTTTATCTTTGTTTCCTTAATGACTAGTACACTGTCTCATGCATAGTAGGACTTGATGAGTATTTGTTATTTAGGAGAGGTTTAAGATATGTGTCTTAGATCATTTTCATATATAAAGAACTTGTGTCAGGGGCAGAACCAAGATGGCACAGTAAAAGCAAAAACTTCCTTGAGCTTGTCCCCCAATTACCTCCAATACCTGTAAAAAATGGCACTAAACAAATTTTAGAGCTACATAAACCACAAAATCACAGAGTGAAACAAATATCCCATTGAAGGCAGACTGGCAAGCTGAAAGGAAGGGTCTATCACAATGGGCTGGGAGCAGAGTTCAGTCCT
This sequence comes from Petaurus breviceps papuanus, assembly GCF_028583685.1. NCBI lineage: Eukaryota > Metazoa > Chordata > Mammalia > Diprotodontia > Petauridae > Petaurus > Petaurus breviceps. The sequence goes on along the minus strand of NW_027185697.1, from coordinate 2,464,606 downwards.
GCAATGGGCCACATTGGCACCGACCAGCAGCAAAGACTGGGTCAAAGCACACATCAAGGGAACGAATCACTGGCAGCGGTGCTCATTTCCAGATTTCTCATCCCACAAACAGCAAAGAAAAAGTAAAAGGTCAGTGGAGAAAATCTGTTGGTCCTAGGGGAGAGAAGTCTGGCTTCTGGCCCCGGGTACTGGAGGTGTCAGCAGCTGAAGTTGCAGGCAGCAGCAGCAGCAGCAATATCTACATATACAACTCTACTTCCATAGATAGTGGGTGGAATAAGCAGCTGATCAGAGGGCAATTGCAGGAATCTCTTTGCTGGTACTCAGGCAGGATGCTCTTCCTTTGCCTGCTTGGATCTAGGTCTCAGTCTTGGGTGGCAGTCCTGAAGTGAGGAGGAGTGTTGGCATGGCAGAGCTTGTGGCAGCTGTGGAGAGGGAATCCTCCTCACAGGTCTGAGAGAAGTTTCTAGAAATAGCTCTGACAACAACTGTGCAAAATCCCAGAAATTTGGGACACAGTACTCTCCACTCTGAAAGTGGAGTTCTACCATGGCAAAAACTCAAAAATCAAGTAACTGGCTGGGAAAATAAGCAAACAGAGGAAAAGAAATCAGACTATACAATAATTCTTTAGGGACAAAACATAGAACCAAAAGAAGACAACAAAGTCAAAACTCCTGAATCAAAAGTCTCCGAGAGAAATATGAAATGGTCACAGGCCATGGAGGAGTTCAAAAAGAGTTTTGAAATCCAGTAAGAAAAGTAGACGTAAAATTGAGAAGATATATGAGAGTGATGGAAGAAAATCATGAAAAAAAGTCAACAGCTTGCTAAAGGAGACCCCCAAAATACTGAAGAAAGTAACACCTTAAAAAATAAACTAGCTCAAATGGCAAAAGAGGTCTAAAAAGACAATGAGGGTGATGACCAACTTTGATAGACTGGACTCTTCTCAGCAATGCAGTGATATAAGTCAATCCCAAAAGACTCATGATGGAGAGAAATATGTGCATCCAGATAAAGAACTAGAAAGAACAAAGTTTATATCCAGGTGGAAGCAAAATACCTGATATTTTTCCTTCTCTTGTTTGGTTTTATGTCCTCTTTACCATTTTTCATTTCAGCTGGTACAATCCGCCCTGATAACCTGACTAATATATAATGTGAAAGTATTTACAGATCCTATATTTGACTATAAGCCGCCATGGTTGGGGGGAAGGGGAGGGAAGGGGACAAAATGTGAAACTCAAGGAATTGTGGAATTGAATCCTGTAAACTAAAAAGGAAACAAACAATTAATTTAAAAAAAAAGACAATGAGGAGAATACCTTAAAAAGCAGAATTGGATGAAAGGAATAGGAAGTTTGAAAGCTCACTGAAGAAAATTATTTCTTCAAAATTAGAATGGAGCAAATGGAAGCTAATGACTTTATGAGAAATCAAGATATTATAAAACAAAACCAAAACAATGAAAAAAATAGAAGACAGTGAAATATCTCACTGGAAAAACCACTGACTTGGAAAATATAACCAGAAGAGATAATTTAAAAAATGAATATACTGCCTGAAAGCCATGTTCAGAAAAAGAGCCAAGACAACATATTTCAAGAAATTGTCAAGGAAAACTGCCCTGATATTCTAGAATGAGAGGGTAAAATAGAAATTGAAAGAATTCATTGATCACCTCCTGAAAAAGATCCCAAAAGAAAACTGCTAGTAATATTATTGCCAAATTACAGAGTCCCCAGGTTAAGGAGAAAATATTACAACGAGTCAGGAAGAAACAATTTGAGTATTGTGGAAACACAATCAGGATAACACAAGATCTAGCAGCTTCTACATTAAGTTATCTAATGGCTTGGAATATGATACTCTGGAGGTCAAAGGAGCTAGGCTTAAAACCAAGGATCACCTACCCAGAAAAATTGAGCATAATACTTCATGGGAAAGTGTGGATATTCAAGGAAATAGAGAACTTTCAAGCATTCTTAATGAAAAGACCAGAGCTGAACAGAATATTTGAGTTTCAGATACAAGAGCCAAGAGAAGCATGGAAAGGTAAACAGGAAGAAAAATCATAAGTTACTAAAATCAAACTGTTTACATTCCTACATGGAAAGAAGATATTTGTAGATCATGAGTCATTATATACATGTATGTATATATGTAAATGCATATATGTGTGTGTATGTATATATATTTATGGATACATATATCTATGAATATGTGTGTGTTTGTGTGTGTGTGTGTGTGTGTGTGTGTACTTAGAGGGCACAAGGTGAAGGGATGATACCTAAAATATAAATTTAAGAGATGAGAAAGGAATATATTGGGAGAAGAAGAAAGGAGGCATAGAATAGGGTAAATTATCTCACAGAAAAGAGGCAACAGAAAGCTGTTACAATGGAGAGGAGCAGCAGGGAGGTAAAATTGAATGATTCAACCTTACTCTCATTGAACTTGGCTTAAGGAGGGAATAACACAAACACTCAATTGGGTGTCTTACCCTACAGGAAAGTAGGAGAGAAGGTGATAAGAGGGCGGATCCCGATAGAAGGGAGGGCAATTTGGGGAAGGTGGTAGTTAGAAGCATGCACTTTTGAAAGGGACAAGGTCAAAGGAGAAAAATAGAATAAATGGAAGGCAGGATAGGATGGAGGGAAATATAGTTAGTCTTCCACAATATGACTACTATGGAAATGTTTTGCATGACTACATATATATATAATATATATATAAACCCATATTGAATTGCTTGTCTTCCCAGTAGGGGTGGTTGAGGAGGGAAGAAGGGTGATATACTGGCACTCAAAATTTTAAAAACAAATATTTTTAAAAAATCATTGTTACATGCAACTGGGAAATGAGATATACAAATAATGGGGTATAGGAATCCATCTCTCCCTACAGGAAAGTGAGGGGGAAGGGGGAAAAGGGAGGGATAGGCATGGATATATGAGAGGGCAGACTTGGAGAAGGGGTAATCACTATGCTTGCCATCTTGGGGTGGGGGGTAGGGGAAATATGGGTAAAAAATTTGGAACTCAAAATCTTGTGTAAATAAATGTTGAAAACAAAAAATAAATAAATAAATTCTGGGGGGGAAAAGAACTAGTGTGGCAATGAGTTGAAGTCCAAAGACCCCAAGGCCAGGATTCAGAACATATAAGACTCTAGTCAAACCACTTCCACACCTAACTCAATTTTCTTATCTACAAAGCAGTGAGAGTGGAACTTAAGGTCTAAGGTAATTTTCAGCGCCAAATCAATGAGCCTGGCATTCAACAGAAGGCAATGAAGTATTTATTATTATCTTTTCCCATTAGCTGGCCTTCTTTATATATTTTCTTGCCCCCATTCAACTGTGCGTGCTTCCTGGGAAGAAAGTAATAGCTCTTTTCCATATAGAGCCGTATTGTTAAGAAGTCATTTTCTCACATCAACCCAGGTAAAGCAGTAATGCAAGCATCATTAATACTATTTTATAGATTATGACAGTAAATTTTATAAAGTTTAAATGTTAAAGGTCACATTGTTCTTTGTTTTTCATTTTTGAAGAGGACCAATGACATCACGCGGTGATGTCCTGACTCATGGGTGTATTATATTTGGGAGGCAGAGTTGCACATTGCAATTACCCTTCCTCTCTCTTCCTGAGTCTTCTAAGTCCAGCAAAAAGACAAAAGTCAGGAAGACGAGCATTGCCCTGGGCTGCTAGAGATGACATCGGCCTCTCAATTTTTGACCAGGCTCTCAGCGCTCCATTGCATCTGCTTCAGCTGCCTTCACAGTTATTGGAATGAATTTTGCTCATCTTCTCATTCTGCCAGAAGTCTGGACATGCTATGGGCAGACAGGTTTTTAAGTCAGCGATGGGTCTGAAGCCTTTAGCTTGCCTTCAACCTGGGTTAGCCTGTCTGCTGAGATGATTTAACAGGATGTGATTGTTATATATGCCATTGTTTCTTGGAGTCACAGATTAGAAATGAATGCTGGGTGGACACCAAAAGGAGATGAACATTCCTAAAAAGGTTTCAGCAGCCCTCACACCGGAGGTGCTCATTTTCCCTGAATACCCCATACAACTCAAGGTGACCTAACTATTAAGAGGAAGGACCAAGACTTAAAATCATGTATTTTTGCTCCATGTCCAAAATTTTTGTAAGCATTCTAAATCTACCTAAGTTATAAGCACAATGTTTGTTGTTCAGTCATATCTGACATTTTGTGACCCAATTTGGGATGGTCTTGGCAAAGATATTGAAGTGATTTGATATGATTGAAGTCATATCCTTCTCCAGTTTATTTTACATCAGGAAAAGAAACCTGAGGCAAACAGGATTAAGTCTCTTGTCCAGGATCTCACAGTTAATAAGTGTCTGAGCCCAGATTTGAATTTAGTAACATATGATTTCCTGACTTAAGGCCCAGAACTTTATCTACTGTGTCACCTAGCTTGCCACATGACTAAAGTAAGAAAAAGTATAGAAACCAAATTAATCATTGGGTTATTTCATCAGTTAATCTAATCTTCTTTCATCCAAATTTTCCAGAAATTTGCCATAAAATTCTTCTTTGGACTTGCATGATAACCATTTACCTCAACTTTTGTTGTTTACATGCAATATGTACTTAGTATCTGATGAATAGTGAATGAATGAATTAATGAGTAAATGAAAACATGAATGAATGAATGATGATTAGTGATTCTGTATCTTTTGGGCATGATTTCAAGGAGGCTACACTTATCCCAACAGACTATCAAGATATTCTCAAAAGTAAAATTCGAATAAATTTCAATTATAAAAAATGCCAATATAGTATATTTAAGGGGTTAAATGGAGTGTAAAATATATTCAAGAAATAACTGAATACATTGTGAATGTTGTTTTGGAAAAATATATTTACAATTTTAAAATTAATAACATTTTTCATTAATAAATTACTTTGAATTAATTTTATAATTATAGTTTGTATATGCTTATATGAGTATATTTTGTATATGGCATCTTCTTTGATGGATTCAAAGTTTCTTGATTATAAGGACTTTTAAATTTTTTTCTCTTATTTCTCCAGTGACCAACACAGTGCTTGGCACATACTGGGTGATGGATATATAGTGGTTGATTTCTTCATTGATTGATTGATGAAAGAACCATGACTAATCTTCTTTGGTCATTTTGCCCATACTTGCTATCAAAGGATTCATGTGATTTTTTTCCTTAGAGGAAGAATTTCTGCTTGACACATATAATCCCATCAACTATAAACAGCTCTTAGTAGAGGCGGTCTGACTTATACTATTGGCAAATCTAATCCTTTCCTGGTAAAATACCTAAGGTTTATTGAACTGGAAGAAGTCAGTGTAACAAAGGAGGGTTATTTAAAAAAGACTTTTATAAAAATCCTAGAAAAATAATATCATTAGATTTGTCAGGAATGAGGTGGTCAATTCAAGCTATACTCCTCTCAATAACATTTTATGACAGAGCTTCATTAATCAATGTTATCAGTGTGATGACTGATATTCAGGGGTAGTCAATGACTAACTTAAATGCAACTTAAAGTATTTTTAAAAACATGAATGTCAGCTTTATAAAAAAATACAATATACATCACCAGATATTGTGATAAGGAGTTGTACAGTATTGAACAATAATGTTCTGAAATCATGAAAATTCATGCTATTTTTACCCCATTTTGGAAGTGTAACAACCTGGTACAGTTTAACATGCACATGTATGTGTATATGTATATTTGCATGTATATCTGTATATGTAAAACATATGTGTATGTACATTGTGTATATACATATGTTTCAAAAATGTAGATTTAATTCAATTACATTAAATTCAATTATACAAACATTTATTAATCACCTACTATATTCCATTAACCTCTCTACATATTGAGGATAAATGGGAGCAATCTTTGCCCTTGGGAAGATTATGCCCTAAGACAGATAATAAACATATGGACTATATGTAAATAAAAAATAAATTTTAAAATTAAAGCAAACATATCCAAAATAAATCCAAAGTAATTTTGGAGGTTGGGTGGAAATAAAAAACAGAGTTTTGAGTCTTGAAGGTAGCTAGAAGTTCTGAAAGGTAGCTATGAGGAGCAAGAACACTCCAAGACTGGTGAACAACATTTTCTTTCTTTCTTCCTTTCTTTCTTTCTTTCTTTCTTTCTTTCTT
>NW_027185697.1:2402499-2458006 GCF_028583685.1 Petaurus breviceps papuanus | reverse complement strand
TGTATTTATAAATATTCATGTATGTATAACTTTTGTAGATACTTGTTTTGCTTCCTTTTCCATCATATACACTTATATACATTATTCTGAAAAGAGGTCTGTAGGATTTACCATATTACCCAAGGCGTCTATTACCCAGGAAATTTAAGAACTAATGAATGAGCAGAATATTGATTGCAATCTTAAGGATCACCTGATACTGTGCTGTGTCAGATAAAATAGAGTGCAATAGACAAAAAAAGTGAATACAGGCTGCTTTAAATAAAACTGACACCTTGGTCACAAAATGAACAGGGATGTTAGGAATGTGGAAAATTTACACCAAAATATTCCTATAAGCTATAAGACACCAAAATATTCCTATAAGCTATAATTGTAATATTCAAGTTCCTGTTCTCAGTTCTTGATCCTTCCTTTAAAAAATGCAGTCTAATCACATTTATATAGCTGCATTTTGGCCCCTGCTCCTCTGTCCCCAATCTCATTTCACTTGGGACTTTTGATTTACTTCATGAAATCTGAGCCCTTCTCCATTTGTCTTCATTGCATCTGATTTTATGGATTCAAGCTCCATCTATTTAATGTGTCAATTTCATTCTTTACCCCATCGTTTAATTCCCTCCTCCAGAGCATTCACCATCCCTTGTGGTTCTGTATTAGCTAGAAGCTTAATTAGCATGATCCCTCCTAACTCTTCCAAGTTTTCACTGATTGTAGTACCCAGAAAGGGAGGTGAAAGTCAGCCCATGGCATCTGTACAACTTATTATGATTAATGACACAGAACATTGTGATGGCATGTGTGTGTGTGTGTGTGTGTGTGTGTGTGTGTAAAACCAGATTCTTAGGAATTCTTGATTCCAAGTTAACCATCAACTTTAGATTATAGACACATGATAAAATTATAATCAGTCTGTCTCCCCCTTGCTTCCATTTTCCTTCTGGGATGTCACCATATTTACTGGTTATGAAATAAAAATTGGTTTTAATATTAATTAAAATAACATGCCTACAGCACAGTTACGTACAGTTTTCTCACTGGATATATTACATCTGTCAATAATGGGCAGACATGGACAATAACAGTAAATCAAGAACAATGGTAGCAGGTGACCCAAGGAAGCTCTTTGACAGAACAGGCCAGGCAAGAGTTCAACTTAACAGAAGCAGCCTGTTTAATGAAAGTCTAAGCAAGCAAAAATCAAGGTCATACTTCGTGAATTATTTGGAATACTGTTGAATTAGTAATCAGGATACCTAGGTTGGAATGCTAGATTCTACACTTAATAGTTTTGTGGTGATGAGCAAAAGATTTGACTGCTATATCTCATTTCCTTTAATCAAAGCATGTGGATGGATGATCATATGTTTATAACTAGAATGGAATTTTGAGGTCACCTAGTTGAATCTCGCCCATTTCAAAAATGAGAAAACTGAAGGACAGAGGAGGGGAAATGACTTTCCCAAGGTGATACAGGTAGTAATTAGTACAGCCAGGAGAGAGAGTGAGTGAGAGAGAGAGAGGGGGGGGGGAAGGGAGGGAGGGAAGGAGAGAGAGAGAGTTATTATTTATTAAGGCAAGAAAAATTCCTCATACATCCACTATCACATGACTTGGTCAATGTTCCATGTTCCTAATCAATAAGTCTACTCTTGGGAATATAGAGAACTAAGGGAAATCAAAAGTAGTGACTCTGTAAATTGATGGGGACATCATGAAGGATACAAGCTTTAGTTGGAAAGGAGAATATGTGACTTTTTGTTTGGGTATGACTAGAATGACTGCTGCATTTTTTTTCTTAACCGACTTGATAGCTTGATGTTTGTGAATACCAAGCAGTAACGTGAAGTAGATGAGAGACTAAGCAGTGAGGCCAGAAAGCCATGACCAGTTTGTTTAAATGACTGTTATACTAACACATGAAATGGGGTTCTATATGTCAATAACTCTGGGATTTGGGTCCTTTATCATTATACTTTCTTTACTCAAAATATTGATAAACCCTTCTAGATTTAATTGAAACAAAACTAACATAAGTGACTTAAAGTTCAAGTGATTTGGTCCAAATAAATTTTCTAAACATGTTATTAAATTTAAATGGCCTTGAAATAGAGTAGGGGGAATATCAATCCAAAATTCCAAGAAATGTTAATTAGAGGTGTATGCTTTGTGGATAAATCAGTGCAGTACTAGATTTAGAGTCAGGAGTGGGGTTCAAATCCTAGATCTACCAATTACTACCTCTAGTACCTTGGACATATCACCTACTTGCATTAATTTCTTCATCCATAAATCGAGGCCAGAGTAGGTTAGTAGGTTATTTCTAAACTTTCTTCAAAATCTAAAAAGTATAAAGAGAATGCTTAACAAATAGACAGCACAAGCTATTTATTTTACAATGGTAAAATGAGGTAGAGTAGTGAAATGACTTACCTATGGTCATCAAACCTAAGTGCCTGAGGCAGAATGTGATTCTTGATCTTCCTGCTTCCAAGTCTTACAATCTATCCACAAACTCTATCAGTAAATTAAAATTTAAAATATAAAAATGAAAATTCTAGGTATCTCTGGGTTTGGCCAATTTCCTACCATTGCTAGATTTAGTTTTTACCCATTACTCCTGTTGACTATTATACAAATGTATCACCAGAAAGGAATCTTATTTAGTTGTTTTCAGTTATTATTAATGAATAATTTTAGCTCACATTTCCTCTATATGATTGTAAAGGGTTTTCAATGTATTGCAGGTTAATCCTTGTAACTCTCATTTATTTAATGGGTATATCCAAACAAATAAGAGAATAGATCCACTTTAGTATTTGAGTAATACATTTGCAATGTAGGGGACAAAGATGACTAACCTCATTTTGCACATGTAGAAATAGGTTTAGAATGATTCAGTGTCCTCTCCCAAGTTACAGAGATAACGAGTGATTTACTGAGATTCAAAACTCTATTAAGAGCAAATCCACAGCTTCTTCAAAGTGATTATACTTAAAAATATTTCCTTTAAGATGTGAAGGGCCCACCAAAGTTTGGCTGCATTGAAAATTGGAATTGTTCTTGAGGTAGATTTCTTGGTTAGGGAGTGAAAAACTGAAACATTTCCCATCATGTTTTAGGTTCTCTTGAGGTGAGTGTTGGGAACAGGCAAGTGTGTTAAATTATAATAACCCTGTAAATTTGATGAGAGGCTGAGATAATCATAAAAGGTAGAAAAGGATGCAAATTACGTGAGATTGAAGAAAAGAGAATGAAGATAATTGCAGCTATTTCTAATTTTTTCATAGGCCAGACTGGAATTCAATATATGCATAATTAAATAATCACTAATTATCCACTGTAGTCTGAACAGATATTGGGAAAGAACCAAATACATAAACCTAAGAAGGTCCTCCCAAGTGCTAGAGACTTCTCCTTAAAGTTCTCCTTCCAACTACTCAATATAAGTCTTGCATGTACCTATCCATTTATATGCTCTCCTCCCCCATTAGAATGTGACTGTTTTCTTCTTTGTATCTTCATTGCTTAGCACATTCTTTGACCCCTAATAATTATTTCATGAGTTCTTATGAACTGATCAACTGATTAACTAGCATTTATTTATCTCTCATTACTTGTAGCTTGTGAAACAATGGAAAGAACAATTATTGTTTGAAAAGTTCAAATCCCATTTCTGGTGATTACTGCCTCTATGATATTTCCAAATTCCTTAATCCTCTACAACCTCTATTTCTTCATTTGTAAAATGAAGCAAAAGGACTAGATTGTATCCGAAGTCCATTTTAAATCTAAACATATGCTTTCCTTTTGTGCTAAGCATTGGGGATACAAAAAAAAAAAAGTCTGATCTTAAGCAACTGATATTTTAACAGGAAGAAACAACAAACAAGTAAATGTAACCATTGGTTGTTGGCAGTTAAACAGAAATAATTCCAGAGAGACATCAGATTCTGGAAATAGTACATAGATTCTTTCCCAGAGTTCATCATGTTGTTGACAATTTTTTCAAGCTTTATTTATTTATCTATTTATTTTAAGTCCTCCTCTCTCTCCCCCCCTCTTCTTTCCTCCTCTCTTACCTTCTTCCTTTTCCAGTAAATGAAGTATATATGTGACTTTTTTCCATCTTCCAGCCATTGTTCCTTTTTTTTTCCTTTTCTTTTTGGAGAGGGGAAGGTAGAGCAATTGGGGCTAAGTGACTTGCCCAAGGTCACACGCCTAGTTTTAGTGTTAAGTGTCTGAGGCTGAATTTGAACTCAGGTCCTCCTGACTCCAGGGCCAGTGCTCTATTTACTGAGCCACCTGGCTGCTCCCCATTGTTCCTTATTTTTCTCTCTTGTTTTTAAGGAAATAAAACAATCTGCCTCTTCCATCTAACAATCCTTTGAATTCTTGGAAATAACTATCACATAGCTGTACCATTTTCTCTTCTAAAGGCTTAATGTGATTATTTCTTCACCTGATACTCATGTGGAATGACCTGAAAACCTTTCACCACCTGGGTAATATTTCAGTTATAAAGACATCTATTTTAAAATGATTTTTAATTATCTGTTTTTTTTTTCTGCCCCTCAAAGGAACAGTCAAGATTCCTTTCTCTTGGCCAGTGTCAACCAAAAAAATGTAAAATAAATATGAGGAGGAGAAAAACTGACCTAAGTGATAGATTAGAGTACAAAAAGCTATCTTCAACTTGATTTTGAATATTTTTTTTTCACACAAAGTGACTGCTTGGCATTTGACAAGAACAAATGTATATAAGGGAAACCTACTATTAGAAAGAGTAAATGAGTGGTGCCTCTGATTTCCTGCTTTGAATTCTTTAAAAGGAACTATACCTAACTCTTCTTAAAGTAGAGATCTCATCTAGACCACATCTTCTTGTAAAAAAAAATCAGTTATTTTTAGAGTTTTTCTATGTTGGTTATACTTTGCTAGGTGCTTTAAGAAAAGCAAACAAGAAAACTCAATCCCATAATTTAATTCTTGGGAGAGACACCTCACTACCCTGTTCAAAATTCTCCTAGTCTCCTCATTGCCTAAAGAATGAATTCTGACCTCTTCTTATGTGATATTCAAGAAAAGACTTGAGGACAAGTCATCTATCAATTCAAGAAGACATCAACTAGTAATAAACTATTTTTTTCTGCAAATAACAAAGAGAATTATAAATTCAAAGAACTCTGAAGTTAGATGTCATACCCAGTAACTTGGAAATGGTGACAAAAAAAAGTAAAAAATCAATGTTAGAAGAGAAGTGGAAAGATAAGCACACTGATATGTTGCTGGAATTTCAATTTGAAAACAGTCTGGAGTTATGTGGAGAAATGTTTACCTGAAGATCACTTTGTCAGGTGTATACTCCAATGGAGTCAAAGAAAAGTGTTCAACTGAAAAAATTATTGCAGCATTATGTAAAGTAATAAATAACTAAAAACAAAGTAGATAGTAATTTTTATAGAAAGGATTTAGCAAATTATGTGAGTAGGTGTACATGGAGTATGACTAAAACCTACTATATGAGTTAACTTTCCCAATTAGAATATAATCTATTAAAGGCAGGGACCATCTTTTTCACATTTAGCATGGTGTTTTGCATATACTAACTACTAAATATTTTTTTATTCATTCATTTAAAAAGATTGGGAAGAACATATTCTAGTCATACAGTGTGACTCATGAGTAGAATGTGAGGAAACAGATGATAAGAGTAATTTAGAACTGATATTTAGCAAGAAAATAGCACCAGTTGGAGAGGGGGACATAGGTTTCAAGAGAAATGGGTAGTATCAAATTAAATTTGTGAACTATTGATCTGATATTAAAGAGGAAGAAAAGTAAGTTAAAAACTGGAATAATGTTCATAAAAAATTCCTGAGGATCAGAATTTTGAATGGAAGTCTTAATGAGAGCCCCAAAACAGGTTTTGGTATTTGAAGCATAGGAAGAGGAGGAATGAGAGTTGATTAAGAACAACTAGCATAATCTCAGAATTTCTAATTTGGGAGGTGGAAAAATTGTGGGGTAATGGAAATGTCTGGTACGTGACAATCCTTCTGTGTGGCTTGAGCATAGTGAAAGAGTAGCTGAGAAGACTTAAGGAAATTGAGAAAAAGAGAAAAATACAAAAAAACACATTATAAACTATAAGTTTAGAATTTGGTGAGGAAGATATTGAATTCAGTGGTGAATTCCTTGAAAAGGGGGGAAGGATGAATTGCATTTTTCAAATTCCCGCAACCATAATTTTTATTAAGAAAATTTAGTTGAGTATAATTAAAAAGATAAAAGTTTTCTCAGTGAACGAAATAAAGTAATAGTCCTTTAATAACAATGATAAACATAGAAGATAACCATATATTTCAATTATGTCTAATTTACTTTTTTGTGAATCATTCTGTGATATATTTCCCAGAACAAAAAGAGGAATATTGAAGTCTCCTATATTTATTAGATTGCTAACTATATCAACTGACCTTCCTTTATCAATGTAAATTTTATACCATATGGTGAATAATTTCAGTCTTTAAACATAATTTCCCTATTTTCTATGCTCAAAATACTATTATTTTTTTAATTTTTGCTTTGATTAAAATATTACAACTCCTTATTAATTACCTAAAGTATAATATAATAGTTTTAACATTTCAATGTCATTCTATGCATGTTTTTACCATGGGAAACATTTTAGCTATGTTGATGGGAAAAGGAAGATCAAAATTGTGATAGACTAGATGTTCTCTTTGGATAGGATTATATTCCTTTTTTTTTTTTTTTACTTAATAGTATGATTTTTCTAATTACATGTAAAGATAGTTCGCAACATTCATTTTTATAAGATTTTGAATTCCAAAATTTTCTTCCTCCTCCCTTCCCCAAGATACGAGTTATATACTTGCACGATCAATTTAACAAATATTTACATACTACTTATGTTGTGAAAGAAGACTCAGAACAAAAGAAAAAATTGAGAAAGAAAAAAAATCACACTGAAAATAGTATGACTTAATCTGCATTCAAGCTCCATAGGTTTTTGTTTTTTCCTCTGAATATGGCCAGTACTTTCCATCATGAATACCTTGGAATTGTCTTGTATAATTTCATCACTGATATGAGCTAAGTCTATAATAGTATGTCATTGCACAGTGTAGCTATTTCTATGTACAATGTTCTGATGGTTCTGCTCACTTCACTCAGCATCAGTTCAAGTAAGCCTTTCTGATGTTGTTTTTTTTTCAGAAATCTGCTTGCTCATCATTTCTTATAGCATACTAGTATTCGAATACTTTCATATAACACAACTTATTCAGTCATTCCTCACTTGATGGGCATTCCCGAAATTCCCAATTCTTTCCCAATGCAAAAAAAGAACAAGTATAAATATGTTTGAATATATGGTTTCTTTTTTTTGTGATCACTTTGAGATACAAACTTAGTAGTCATATTGTTGGATACAAGAGTATGCACAGTTTTGTTGCCATTTTTGCATAGTTCCTGATTGCTCTCCAGAATTGTTGGATCAGTTCACAACTCCACCAAGCAATAAATTAGTGTTCCAATTTTCCCACATCTTCTCCAGCATTTATCGTTTTCCTTTTCTGTCAGATTAGCCAGTCTGATATATGTGACATTTTACCTCAGAGTTGTTTTAATTTGCATTTCTCTAATCAGTAGTGATTTAGAGTTTTTAAAAATATAATTACAGATAGCTTTAATTTCTTCATCTGAAAAATTCCTGTTTATATCCTTTGACCATCTACAACTGAGGAATGATTTGTTTTCTTATAAATTTGACTCAGTTTTCTATATATTCTAGAAATAAGGTCTTTCTGAGAAACACTGGCTGTAAAAATTGTTTACCAGCTTTCTTTTCTTTCTAATCTTGGTTGCATTGGTTTTGCTTGTGCAAAACTTTTTAATTCAAACCTTTTTATTTCGACATTTCATAATGTTCTTGAACTATTGTTTGGTCATAAATTCTTGGATTTTCTACAAATATGACAGGAAAATTATCCCTTGCTCCCCTAATTTGCTTGATGTATTATCCATTACATCTAAGGCATGATTCCATTTTGACATCATCTTGGTAGACAGTGTGAGATGTTGGTCTATGCCTAGTTTCTGCCATGTTATTTTCCAGTTTTCCCCAAAATTTTTGTCAATAGTGAGTTATTATCCCAGAAGCTGGAGAATTTATCAAAGAGTAGGTTATGAGGGTCATTGACTACTCTTTCTTGTATATCTGTCCTATTCCATTGATCTACCAATCTGTATCATAGCCAGTAACAGATAATTTTAATGACTGCCACATTATAATATAGTCATATATCTGGTGCAGTAAGGTTACCTTACCTTCCATTTCTTTTCATTAATGCCCTGGATATCCTTGAACTTTCATTATTCCAGATGAATATTGTAGTTATTTTTTCTAGCCCTATAAGATAATTTTGGTAATTTTTGTGAAAAGAGTTTTGTAAGCATGTTCATATAACTCCTGAGTTTGTCTTGATGGGTAGATTCCCAAGTACTTTCTATTGTCTACAGTTATTTTCAATGGGATATCTCTTTCTATATCTTTCTGCTGGGCTTTGTTGGTAATATGGAGAAATGGTAATGATTTGTGTAGGTCTATTTTATGTCCTGTAATTTTACTAAAGTTGTTCATTACTCCAAGTACCTTTTAGTTGATTCTCTAGGATTCTCTAAATATAGTATCATATCATCTTCAAAAATTGATAGTTTTGTTTCCCTTTGCTCATTCTAATCACTTATTTTTTTCTTCCCTTATGGTTAAAGATAACAATTCTACTAAATATTGAATATTCATTAGTGGTGATAATGGGCATCTTTGTTTCACCCCTGATCTTATTGGGAATGCTTATAACTTATCCCCATTACATATAATGTTTGATGATTGTTTTGGATTGGTACTGCTTATCATTTTAAGGAAAACTCCATTTATTCCTATGTTCTCTGGAGTTTTTTAATAGGAATTGGTGCTGTATTTTGCCGAAAGAGCTTTTTCTGCCTCTATTGAGACAATTTTTGAAAATCTGAAAGAAGGTAGCCTAGCTATACCAGAACCCCAACCATTTTATAACACAACAACCACAATATTGTTTGATGAAGAATTTAGAACTACTTAGCTATTCTAAGCAATACAAAGATCCAAGACAATAAGTAAGACTAGTGATGAAGCATACTATCTACCTCCAGAGAAAGAATTGATATAATTTGAATACAGGCTGATGAATGTTCTTTTTAACTTTTTCCTTTTATTCAAATCTTCTTACACAAAATGAATAATATGGAAATTTTTTTTTACATAATTGTACGCATATAGCATATATGTTATTGCTTACTATCTCAGGGAGAGGGGAGGTGAGTGAGAGAGGGAGGAAGGACATTTTGGACTAAAAACTTTAAATATATTTTTTTTAGTTCCTCACATATAAAGTCACTTATATAATTGTGAATAAGAGGCAGATATCAGAAAGACATAGAATGAGAGTGAATTGTTAATTCATCTAGAGAATTGTTAACGGAGTTAATGAGAGCTGGGTCTTTGTTTATTATAAAACAAATGTGTAAAAAATGATGCCAAAGTCTCATATAAGCAGTTACAAGATCTTATTAAGCAATATAGATGTAAATTTTTCTAGACTTTCTGAATCTCGTGTTTCAAATTTTAAAAATCTGTATGCCTAAATAGGGAAAACCTTAATATATAGGTACTCTCATTTCAAGCAAATCTCCTTTATAAATATCTGGATGCATGAAGAGAAAGATTTGAGGTTCAGTATGTGTTTTACACAATGTGTATTCATTTTATCATATCTCTTTAGATAAAGATTATAATCTTCATCTAATTATGATTGTCATAGAATGCTCAAAGTGGACTCAAATTAGAAAATTTTGATATGAACATTGTTTTCAGTCAAGACAATTTGTCATTTTTTCAGCAATCACTATTTATTATGAGAAGATTATTCTATATTCCAGGGAAACAAAGCTATTCATCAAAATGAACCTAACCTGAAGTGCTTTACATTTTAATTGGGAGAAACAGAGTGTATGTATTTAATTATAAATAAAATGTATAGAGACTAAAAATGAAATAATTTCCAAGGAAAAAATTAATGACAGAAAGGATCAGAAAAAATCTCTTTTGAGGCATAATTTGAGCTATGTCTTTAAGGGAACTAGGAATTGTTTCAGGCATACATGGGTAAAGGTGAACACTTCAGGCATGGAGTAAAGTGTACAAAGGCATGGAGAAAATATGGAATGTCATGCATAGAAAACAGCAAGAAAGTTAATTTGGCAAGACTGAAGTTTGTGAGAACGGGTATTATATAAAGTTATTCTTTTCAGTTTGCTGCAAACGAAGCAAAGAGTGTGTTTGTAGTAATTAGAAAAATAATATAGATTATCTTTCTGTGTGTCTGTCTGTTTTTCCATTTTCTACCAAGTAGATTAGAAATGAATCAAAATGTCAAAAAGAGACACAAAAATCTCCATCTGTCTCTCTACCTCTCTCTTTCCCCATCTCTTTCTTACTGTTTCTGTCAATGACATGTATTCATTAAATATTCACTGTGTGACATGCACTGATAAGCACTGGGTTTTCAAATATAAGCAAAAAGAAATACACTCTTGGTCTTAAGTAAATTAAAATCTAATGGGCAGGGCAATACGTAGAAGGAGGCTGAAAAGACTTAATGAGAGGAGGAAAGAGAAGGAACTGAAGCCAGGAGTATGGTGGAAGAGTACAGAAGAGTGCAGACTGGTGAAGAATGAAGAGGTGGCTTGTCTAGAAAAATTCCTGAAATGGAGAATCAGACCAGAGCACCCTACAATCCAATCAGTGAGAGGAGTTGCAAGGGCAGATATTGTCTCTCTTTATCTCTGTCTCTGTCTCTCTGTCTCTATATCTGTCTCTCTGTCTGTCTGTCTCTCTGTCTGTCTCTCTCCCTCTCTTTCTTCTACCTGCAGATAAGTATATATGTATATGTAACCTTGGCTTAAAGAAAAATTTTTAATGAGATTCTCCTCATTGGTGAAGATTGATTATTCTATTCTCCAAACCTGCAATTGGGTGGGGGGAGTTGTTGAAGGAGAGCTTGAGAGAAGATATCAAGTTTTCTAGTTTAAAACTTTGAGAGAAAAGGCAGTTTGTTTCAGATTCTCTTCAGGCCCCTTAAAGGAGAATTACCCTAGAGAGTAACTAACATGTGGTAAAGCTACCACCTTTACCATATTGTTATTTCTGGCTTATTCTGCTAGAGACTGAGGAATTTCCCCTTCATAGAGATCTGAGACTATCTTGGTTGAGTTGAGTTTTCTCACCTGCAAACAGATAGCTCATTCATTTCATATTGTCCTTTAGGTTCTTATGTGTACATCTTCTTTTATTTCTATTTTGCTAATGACTCTGATAAATAGGATTATTCACTATATATGTTCATGATGGAACTGAGATTTGGTGGAAAGGAAGTGAAATATTATATATATGAGTATTATGTATGTATGTATATTTATGTGTCAATGTCTGCATATATATATATATATACACACCTATCTATATCTACCCCTACATCTTACCTACATCTCATACTATATCTATAATTACAGATAACAGATATATACATAGAAATATAGATATACATATATAATTATAGGCATACATTTCCAAATACCTACCTACCTACTTTTCTATCTTTCTATCTATCTATCTATCTATCTATCTATCTATCTATCTATCTATCTGTCTGTCTGTCTGTCTGTCTGTCTGTCTGTCTGTCAGTCTATCTATATGTCTGTCTATCTATCTTATGGGGCACCCCTCCATTAGGGGACAATGATAAGAACTGAACGTTTATTTTCTCTAAACTCCCAATATTTCGGGAGGCAGACCAAGAGATATAGTTCTAGCTTTTTATCTCCTCTCTCAGGAGAACAGAGCCCCTGCTTCCGGTATCTTTCTTTTCCTTCTGCCAGGAATTATATTCTCCCTACCAGGGACGTTGTAGGGGAGGAGATTCTACCCTGGCATTTCTATTCTTGTCCCTTTTAGTCAGTCTAGGCAAATCCACATGGACATATGTAGCCAACATGGACAAAACACACTTATACACAAAACAGTTCAGGTCAGAAAGCAATGTTATTAGTTTTAAAGATCGAGATTTATTTTAAGTTGAGTAGTGTGTCAAGTCAATTTCTGTATGGGAGGATCATGCTGACAGTCAGGGTTCTCAACTTGGTTGTTCCAAATTCTCTCTGACAGTACAATGATGAAGCATCTGTTGCTTCTGCAAGTTAAGTCATCAGCGATCACCCACAGTTCTTGTGAGTTTTGCTTCAAAAATACCCAATTCCTAGTAGTTCTTAAAAAATAGTAGAGATGTAGATTTCTGTTGGTTTGGTGCTAGCAGTGCCATCTAACTCTGAAGCAAGCCTCTATCAATGCTGCCAAGAGGAGTCGGGTGGGATTCAGCAATCATAGAAAATAGAGTAACAAAGTTTGAGAGAAATATGCTTTTATTATACTTTACTGCATTGTGTTTTTTTTTAATTTGTGGGGAGAGTCTTTTAGAGGCATATTATTCAGGTTTCCCTGTAATGAAGAGATCTTTTTCCTGGGGCCTTCACTGACTTGCCTATTTAAGATTCTTTCTAGTTCTTAAAATGGTTCTAATATGAAAAATAGAGAAGAATTCCTTCAGTAAAGAACAAAATCCCAGAATGTGTGTGGAATAGGAAGGATGTCAGCCCCACCAAGTCCAACCTTTGCACAGAAGGTTTATAACACTATACTAGATCCAACAAATGCTTATCCCACCTGTCGTTGAAGGCATTTAGAGTCTATAATATATTGTAACACAGAAGATTGCATTTATCTTGGAATAAAGAAAATTTGGTCTTTGTCTAGACCTGAGATTTCATTGTTTTAGGGAAATCCAGTGAGGAAATATCCAAGGAAGATTGAGAGCTGTTCCATATTTTCCAGTCCTAGCTGCCTGGGGGCACTGAGAGGCTAAGACTTGTACAGGCAAAGGCAGACCTCTGGCTCAAAGGCAAACATTGAGTTCACAGATTCCTCATTCTAAGACTCTTTGCACTGTTCCACAATTCTTTCTCTGGAAGACAAGCCTGTCTCAGATATTTACTAGCTATGTGAACATGAACTGGGAACTCAAAGTTTCTGAGACTTAGGATTTATTTACTACATGGCTTGTGTTCCACAATTCATTAAGTAATTTGGGAGCATGGAGTCCCAGGCCTGGAGTAAGGAAAATCTGAGTTCTAATCCTATGTAAGGTACTGTCTTATCTTGGGCAGGTTAAGCTCTGGCACATAGCAGGCACTATATAAATGCTACATATTAATGATTAATATTAGCCTTATTTTTGTCTCTTTCTTTTCTCTCTTTGCTCCCAACTTTCTAGAATTTAATTTTACAAAGGACTCAAGCAAGGATTTCACAAGGTGAATTATATTGTTAATCAATTTTTTCACATGTGTAAGCCAAAGAAACTTTAAGTTTTAAAGGGCGGGGACCATGCCCTTTCCTTACTTCTATTCCCTAAAATATCTCTCATAGTACCTGAAACATAATGGGCATTCAATTTAATTAGTAATGCTAAACAGTTGAATAGATTAAGTACTTTTTTTTTTTGTAAATGAACAAAGTTCCCACTGTAACCTCCCTGCTCATCACCTTCCCCCACAAACATACACTTAAATAATTCTTCCCTTCTAAACTTCCCTAGCAATGATGGTTTTAAAGGTTCCGATTCTGATTTTGCATTAAACCCCAAGCAGCGTTTGAACAAGTCACTTCTTTTTGAGACTAAGCTTCTTTATTTTGAAAATGGACCAAGTAGATGCTTCATGCATTCTTGTTGATTGAATCAATTGATTGTACACTCCACAAAGTACTAGATTCCATTCTCCTCTATGATTCCAAAAACAGCCATAATTGGTGGGAGGGAGACCTATCTTCAGGTTACCTTTTTCTGTCATTCCCCAGGCTGTGGATACTTATGTAATACTGACTACCCTGACCCATTCTGCCTGAAGACCAGCTATGTTACATTTCACCCCTCTTCCTGAATTCTCTGGTACCCTTAGGCGGACTGGGAGGGTGTCTAGGGTCTCTCACAATAACTCCACCCACTAATAGTATTTCCCTAAGTGTAAGGGGTAATCCCTTGCACCCCACTTCCATTTAACCACTAATAGATTAGATTTTACAAAGGAATATTAATATAAAAAGTACAATCATTAATATTCAAATACACCCTAAACCACTGGTTTTAATCCTACTGAACAATACCACCTTAGTCTTTGTGTAGAGGAAGAGGATTTTATCATATCTTAGCCTAGTCCCAAGCTCCAAGTTCAAAACTCTCCTTGGGTCAAGTCCCAGGTACCCTGGTTTCTCAGGGCTTCCCACAGGGTTGGGCTGATAAGCTGAAATGTCCCACCTGGAATGGTAGTTCCAAGTCACCATGGATAGAAATCCTGTGTCCAATAAGGATCACCATTAAAACCTGAAACTGAGAAGAATGAACAGAACAGAAACGGAAAATGCTAGGCCACTGCTCAAAGGTACCAGATGAGAGGAAGGTATCCTGGCTCCTGGTTCAGGTCATGGTACCTGTGCTGTGGATGTACTGTGATCTTCCCTCTGGAAGCAATAGGCTAGTACACACTGGAAGGAGAGTGGCTGCCTCAGTCTGCCTTCTGTTAAAGATACAGAGTGTTATGACTATGCAGTTAATCTAATGGGATTACTCCCAGCTACATCATGGAGGAGGGGGGGCACACCGGGATGAAAGATTTTTCCATTCAAAGTGATCTGGGAAGCTGCAGGGCTCATGGAAAGCGTCTTTAAATTTTCACCAATACTGCTGATACTGATGGTGATAGTGATAATGATGGTGGTAAAAGCTTCAATTCAAATATTGCTTTAAGGATTACAATAAACTTTGCTTACCTTATGTCAGTTTATTCATAGCTAAAAAGTGTTCCACACATGATGTCTGATTTTATTTTTCTGTTAATGAATAGAGACAGTGACTAGACCTATGACTGTATTGGAATAGAAAACTCACCAGTAGAAAAAATTCTCTATCAATGCAAATAAAAACCTCTCTGCAAATGAAAACCATAGAAAGCTAACTAGAGCCTGGAGGAGTCAAGGCACTTACGCAGGGCTACACAGTATGTATATATAAGGGCTTTCTGATGCTGAAGATAGCAATCTCTCTCTCTCTCTCTCTCTCTCTCTCTCTCTCTCTCTCTCTCTTTCTCTGTGTGTGTGTCTCTCTCTGTCTCTGTCTATCTTGTTGTCTGCCTCTCTTTCTCTCTCAGCAAGTGTTCACTTTGCACCAGACACTATAGAAGTGCTAGGGATGCAATAAAAGTTAAAAAAAATTATTTAATATTATAAAATGTTATTGAGAAAATGGTGGTGGCAAGTGGGAAGTTTCCCTTAATATAATTTTGAAAAATAAACTCCATTGAAAGTGGGATCCTCAAGTCTGCTTTTGGTGAGACCAAGAAGTGACAAAGGGAGGTGGGCATGAAGACTTCTTTTTTTAATTAATTAATTTGTTTTTTTCCTTTTAGTTTACAGTATTCAATTGCACAATTCCTTGAGTTTCACATTTTGTTCCCCTCCCTCCCCTCCCCCCACCCATGGCGGCATATAGTCAAGTATAGGATCTGTAAATACTTTCACATTATACATTAGTCAGGTTATAAAGACGGATTGTATCAGATGGAATGAAAAATGGTAAAGAGGACGTAAAACCAAACAAGAAAAGGAAAAAGATCAGGTATTTTGCTTCCGTCTGGATATAAACTCAGTTCTTTCTAGTTCTTTCTCTGGATGCACATATTTCTCTCCATCAATAGTCTTTTGGGATTGACTTATATCACTGCATTGCTGAGAAGAGTCCAGTCTATCAAAGTTCGTCATCACACATACGTTGTGTATGTAATTGTGTACAAATTTCTCCTGGTTCTACTCTTTGCTCAGCATCAGTTCGTATAAACCTCTCCAGGTAAATATGAAGATTGTCTGCTCCACTTTTCTTATAGCACAATAGTATTCCATAACATGCATATATCACAACTTGTTCAGCCATTCCCCAATTTATGGGTACACCCTTAATTTCCAATTCTTTGCTACCAGAAAAAGAGCTGCTATAAACATTTTTGTACATATGGGTCTTCCTCCCACTTCTATGATCTATTTAGGATTTAACCCTATGAGTGGTATTGCTGGGTCAAAGGATGTGAAAGTATTTATAGCCCTTTGGTCATAATTCCAGATTGCTCTCCAGAAAGGCTGGATCAGTTCCCAACTCCACTAGCAATATATTACTGTTCCAATTTGCTCACATCCTCTCCAGCATTTGTCATTTTCTGGTTTTGTCATCTTAGCCAATCTGACTGGTGAGATGTCGTACCTCAGAGTTATTTTGATTTTCATTTCTCTAATCAATAGTGATTTAGAGCATTTCTTCAGGTGCTTTTAGATATCTTTTATTTCTTTCTCTGAAAATTGCCTGTTCATATCCTTTGACTATTTATAAATTGGGGAATGACATGTATTCTTATAAATTTGACTCAATTCTCTGTATATTTTAAAAATGAGTCCTTTGTCAGAGACATAGGTTGTAAAGAGTCTTTCCCAATTTCCCACCTCCCTCTTAATCTTGGTTACATTGGCTTTGTTTGTACAGAAGCTTTTTAATTTCATGTAGTCAAAATTATCCATTTTACATTTTATAATTTTCTCTAATTCTTGTTTAGTCATAAAGTCTTTCCCTCTTCACAAGTCTGACAGGTAAACTATTCCTTGTTTTACAAGATTGCTTACAGTATCTACCCTTATACCTAGATCATGCACCAATTTGGACTTGATTTTGGTATGTGGTGTTAGATAATGATCTATGCCCAGTTTCTGCCATACTATATTCCAGTTTTCCCAGCAGTATTTATCAAATAGTGAGTTCTTATCCAAAAAAACAGGTTCTGGGGGTTTATCAAACAATAGATTACTACAGTCGTTGACCTCTAAATCTTGTGTGCCTAATCTATTCCATTGATCCACTCCTCTATTCCTCAGCCAGTACCAAGTAGTTTTGATGACTGCTGCTTTATAATACAGAGTGAAATCTGGTATAGCTAGTCCACCTTCCCTAGCATTTCTTTTCATTAATTCCCTTGATATTCTGGACCGTTTATTCTTCCAAATGAATTTTGTTACTATTTTTTCTAGCTTTACAAAGTAGTTTTTTGGTAAATTGATTGGTATGGCATTAAATATATAATTTAATTTAGGTAAAATTGTTATTTGTGTTATATTAGCTTGACCCAGCCATGAGCAATTGATATTTTTCCATTTAGGTAGATCTGACTATTTGTGTGAAAAGCGTTTTGTAGTTGTGGTCATATAGGTCCTGGGTTTGTTTGGGCAGGTAGATTCCCAAATATTTTATAATGTCTACAATAACTTTAAATGGGATTTCTCTTTCTATCTCTTGCTGTTGAATTTCATTGGAAATATATGGAAATGCCAAGGATTTATGTGGGTTTATTTTATAATCCTGCAACTTTGCCAAATTTATTTATTGTCTCAAGTAGTTTTTTACTTGATTCTCTAGGATTCCCTAAGTATATCATCATATCATCTGCAAAGAGTGATAGCTTGGTCTCTTCTTTGCCTAATTTGATTCCTTTGATTTCTTTTTCTTCTCTAATCGCTACTGCTAACATTTCTAGTACCAGATTGAATAAGAGGGGTGATAGTGGCCACCCTTGTTTCACCCCTGATCTTATGGGAAATCATTCTAGCTTCTCCCCATTACATGTAATACTTGCTGATGGCTTTAAATAGATGCTACCTATTCTTTTAAGGATTTATTTTTCCTTTTTATTCCTATACTTTCTAATGTTATTTTTAGTAGGAATGGATGTTCAATTTTGTCAAAAGCCTTTTCTGTATCTATTGAGATGACCATGTGGTTTCTGCTAATTTTATTATTTATATGATCAATTATACTGATGGTTTTCCTAATATTAAACTGTCCTTGCATTCCTGGAATAAATCCTACCTGATCCAAGGGTATTATTATTGAGATAAGTTGCTGTAGTCTTTTTGCTAGTATTTTATTTAGAATTTTTGCATCTATATTCATGAGGGAAATTGGTCTATAATTTTCTTTCTCTGTTTCATCTCTTCCTGATTTAGGTATCAGTACCATATTTGTGTCATAAAAAGAATTTGGTAGGACTCCTTATACACTAATTTTCCCAAATAGATTGTAGAGTAGAGTATTGGAATCAATTGTTCTTTATATGTTTCATAGAATTAACTAGTAAATCCATCTGGCCCTGGAGATTTTTTTTCCCTAGGGAGTTGACTGATGGCTTGTTCAATTTCTTTTTCTGAGATGGGGTTATTTAAGTAATTTACTTTCTCTTCAGTTAATCTGGGCAACTTGTATTTTTGTAAATTTTCATCCATTTCCCTAAGATTGTCAAATTTATGTGCATACAATTGGGAAAAATAATTCCTAATTATTGTTTTGATTTCCTCTTCATTGGAGGTAGATTCACCCTTTTCCTTTTTGATAGTCATGATTTGGTTTTCTTCTTTCTTTTTTTTTATCATATTGACTAAGGGTCTAGCAATTTTATTGGTTTTTTTTTTTCATAAAACCCACTCTTAGTTTTATTTATTAATTGAATAGTTTTCTTAATTTAAATTTTATTAATCTCTCCTGTGGTTTTCAGTATTTCTAATTTAGTATTTAGTTGGGGCTTTTGAATTTGTTCTTTTTCTAGGTTTTTCAATTGCATGCCCAATTCATTGACCTTCCTTTCTCTAATTTAATCATGTATGCACTCAGGGATATAAAACTTACCCTAAGAACTGCCTTTAATGCATCCCAAAAATTTTGGTATGTTTTATCATTATTAACATTCTCTTGAATGAAATTATTGATTGTTTCTATAATTTCTTGTTTGACCCACTCATTCCTTTGGATTAAATTGTTTAATTTCCAATTAGTTTTTAGTCTGTCTTTCCATGGCCCTTTATTGCATATAATTTTTATTGTATCATGATCTGAGAAGGATGCATTTAATATTTCTGCCTTACTGCATCGAATTGTGAGGTTTTTATGCCCTAGAACATGGTTAATTTCTGAATATGTGCCATGAACTTCTGAGTGGAAAGTATATCCCTTTTTATCCCCATTCAGTTTTCTCCAGAGATCTATCATACCTATCCTCTCTAAAATCCTGTTCAAATCCTTAACTTCTTTCTTGTTTATCTTGAGGTTAGATTAATCAAGTTCATAGAGGGGGGGATTAAGGTCTCCCACTAGTATAGTTTTACTATGTATTCCTTCCTCTCATCCCTTTACCTTCTCCTCTAGGAATGTGGATGCTATACCACCTGGTGCATATATGTTAAGTAATGATATTGCTTCATTGTTGATGGTGCCTTTTAACGGGATATAGTTTCCTTCCTTATCTCTTTTAATTAGGTCAATTTTTGCTTTTGCTTTATCTGAGATAAGGATTGCTACCCCTGCTTTTTTTTTCCTTTAGCTGAGGCATGATATATTTTACTCCAGCCTTTTACCTTTACCCTCTGTGTATCCCTCTGTTTCAGATGTGTTTCTTGTAAGCAGCATATTGTAGGATTATGATTTCTAATCCATTCTGCTATCCATCTCCATTTTATGGGTGAGTTCATTCCATTCACATTTTCAGTTTTGATTGTTATATTTTTGTTTCCCGCCATCCTATTCCCGCCCCTGTTAATGTTCATATTTTCCCCCCTTCTCCCTTTCCCCCTTAATCATTTTCATTTTGAATGCCGCCTCCCTCAGTATTCCCTTATCAGGCCCCCTCCCTTTTCCTCTGCTCTCCCCTTACTTCTTCCCTCCCTACTAACCACCCCTCCCCATTTCATAGCCCTTTCCCCCTCCTACTGCCTGTAGGATATTTTTATAGTTAATGAAGCATGTTATTTCTTCTTCGAACCAAGAGTGACAGGAACAAATCTCATGCAAAGCTCCTCTCCCTCCCTTCTTTCCCTCTAAAATGATACTTTTTGCTTTTCTTCTCCATAGAGTCCTATGATTAACTGGTTGTTATGCCCTCCTTGTACCAGAACCAATGAGGGAAAAGCTGATATGATCCCCATATCTCTCCCTTCTTTTCCTCTGCTATATTGTTTTTATGCCTCTTTTTGTGGCATACTTTACCCTTTTCCACTTCATTCATTACCTTTCTTCCATTGCAGTCCCTTTGTAGCCCTTAATAAGACTTTCTGTAATTATCATTTTGTGTATTTTATACTCATACCCTCTACTTGTCTATAACCAGTTTGCTCTTATCAAATAACAGGGTGTGTGTGTATGTGTGTGTATGTGTGTGTGGTGTGTGTGTGTGTGTGTGTGTGTGTGTGTTTTCCTTGTTTACCTTTCTAGGTCACTGTTGCATCTCATAATTGGAGGTTAAATTTTCCATTGAGTTCTGGCTTTTTTATCAAGCAGGCCTGGAACTCTGTTATATTGTTGAATGACCATCTGTTTGCCTGGAAGAATATGCTCAGTCTCTCTGGGTATGTGATCCTTGGTTGTAACCCGAGCTCTTTTGCCTTCCAGAAAATTGTATTCCACTGCCTCCGATCTTTCAGTGTAGAGGCTGCCAAATCCTGTGCCATTCTCACTGTGGACCCTCAATATTTGAACTGTTTCTTTCTGGCCACTTGAAGTATTTTCTCTTTTATCTGGTAGTTCTGGAGTTTGGCCACAACATTTCGAGGACTTTTCAGTTTGGGATCTCTTTCAGCAGGTTTCTGGTGAAATCTCTAGATTTCTATTTTCCCCTCAGGTTCTAGTATCTCAGGGCTGTTTTCCTTAACAAGCTCTTGGAGAATGTTGTTCAGGCTCATTTTTTCATCATGATTTTCTGGTAGGCCTACGCTTCTCAGATTATCTCTCCTGGATCTGTTTTCCAGGTCAGTTATTTTTTCTTTCAGGTATATTACCTCTTTGTCTAATTTTCATTCTTGTTGTTTTGTTTGACTAATTCTTGGTTCCTCAAAGAGGTATTTGTTTCAATTTGGTTGATTCTAGTTTTTAGCAAATCATTTTCCTTGGTTAATTTTTGGAGCTCTTTTTCCGTATCATACACTTTTCTTTTTAGAGAGAAGTTTTCTTCATTATAAAGGTTTTTTTTTTCTAATTCTGCTATTTTGGTTTTGAGAGAATTATTCATTTTGTCTTCTATCTCTCTCATTCAGTTTTCAAAGTTCCTTTTGATCTCGTCTAGGAGAGCCTTCTGTGCTTGGGACCCATTCCCTGTTGATGTTTTAGCTGTGTGTGTGGAGTCCACATTGTCTCCCTCTGAGGTTGGTTCCTCCCTCTGAGGATAGTAGGACTCCGGAATTATTGTCTTTGTAGTCTGCTTTCTACCCATTTTGAGGCAGGGCCCAAGCCACTCCCTTCCTCTAGGGATCCCAAGCCTTTATGGTAGAGGGTTTTGCCCTGGGGCAAGAGTTACTATGTTTTCAGGGTCCGAGGTGGGGTTTGGAGCAGGTGAGATCCACTCTGTAATCCTGGTCTTTGGAGGTACTGATAGGGGCTTTTCTTTTTTTTCTTTCTTTCTTTTTTTTTTTTTTAATTTCTGGGCTATGTATGAAGTGATAGGCCCAGGAATATTTGCTGTTCAGGACAGGGGCCCTGTATTTGCTTCTTACCTTGCTCTTTCCAGTCCCAGCCCTTTGGTGATAGGCCTGGTAGTGGCCTTTGTGGTTGGTTGGGAAGACTTGCCCTCTGAGTTGATCAGGCCCCTTCAGGGCCTGCCTCTGCCAGCCACCCCTTCCGGGCCTCCCCAGGCTTGTTTCTTTTCAAAAACTGAAGGAAGTTCCCCACAAAAGAACTAATCTTCCTCCAATGTCATCACCTTGGGACTGTTTAGTAACTGAAACTATACTATATTCTGTTCACTTCTTACAAAAATGTTTCCTGTATCCTAATTTGGCCTTTGTGCCTTTACACAGGCTGTCCTTCATGCCTGAAATGATATCTCTTTTTATACAGAGTTCTTGGAATCCTTGTTCAAGAGCTACCACTCACAGTCTATGTGATGGCCCTGAGACATAAGGAAGAATGTTTTGGAGAGCCCCCAGGGAGTCACAAGGCATGGGGTCCCAGAACTGGTGGTGCCCAGTCTAGTCCACTCTGCAGTCTCTCCCCCTCCAGCATTCAGTCCCAGCATGAAGACTTCTAACTGGAAACTTCCTATTTAAACTAAACCCAGTTATCCCATCTATATCACAATATATCACAGATCAAAATAAGAAACTGAATGGGACTTATAGGAGCTTTTCCAAAGCCACAGACAACATATGAAGGAAAGCATAAAACACTGAACCTATGACCAAATACTTAACAACAATTGTATATTAAAGTTCTTTGAACACCCCATAAAAGAAAAAAAAAAGAAAAAGAAAAACAATCAGACTTCTCTGGTATAAAGGGAGGGCCCAAAATTTTTACATGTGTGTGTTGGGGGGTTGTGATGTGGAAGGGATAATTGCATTATTTTCTAATGAGAACAAATAATAGTATGCTTCTACTTGCTAAATAAATACAGGTGCTGCCAGTACTCTTGAGATTCAGTGTCCCGGTACAAAGCCTCTTGTAATTCTCTAGTTGTAGCTTTGTCTCTAACCCAAATGAATATTTCTCTCCTTTCATTTATCACAATGTTTACTAATGATTTGTTATTTATTTTCTACACTGTCCTGGTACATGTCATTTCTTTATCATGACTTTTAAAATTCATGATATAATTCTACTTTTTAATGTAAATATGCCTTATTTCTTACACCATAAATTTTGTCTTTGTATTAAATATATATATATATATATTTATTTAGTTCTCAACATTCATTTCCTCAAGATTTTGAGTTACAATGTTTTTCTCCCCATCTTTCCCCTACCTCCCACTCCAAAATAGCAAACCCACTGAATACCCCTTCTCCCAATCTGTTCTCCCCTGTATCCTCCTCCATCACCCCCTAACTTTCTAGCAGGGCACATAGACCTCTATACCCCATTGCCTATACATCTTATTTCCCAGTTGAATTAAAAAAACACATTTTTTAAACATTTTTTTAAGCTTTAGTTCCAAATTTTTTTTTTCCTTTCCTCCCTCCTCACCTGACCCAAATGGGAAGACAAGCAATTCAATATAAGTTGCACATGTGCAGTTTACCCAAGTCATTTCCAGTTGTCATATTGTGAAAGACCAAATGTATTTCCCTCCATCCTATCCTACCTCCCACTTATTCATTTTTTTTTCCTTTGACCCTATCCTTTTTCAAAAATATTTGCTTCTAACTACCCTCTCCCCCAATCTACCCTCCCTTCTATCATCCCCCTTCCCACACCCTTCCCCACTATTTTCCTGTAGCTTAAGATACCTAATTGAGCATGTTATTCCCTCCTTAAGCCAAATTCAATGAGAATCAGGTTGTTCCACTCCCTTTCACTTTTCTGTTCTTCTACTCCATTGTAACAGTTTTCTCTTTCCTCTTTTATATGAGATAATTTACCATAATCTATGTCTTCCTTTCTCCTTTTCCCAATAAATTCCTCTCTCACCTCTTAATTTAATTTTTAGATATCATCTCTTCATATTAAACTCATCCTGTTCCCTCTGTCTATGTATACATGAATATACATATGCCCACAATCACAGATATATTTATATTCACATACATCCACATATACATACAAATATATGTATGTATACATATATACACATATATTCCCTTCAACTATGCTCATTCTGAGAACAGTCTTAGGAGTTACAACTATTGTTTTTCCATGTAGGAATGTAAAAAGTTCAACTTTAAGAAGTTCCTTATGATTTCTTTTTCCAGTTTACCTTCTTATGCTTCTCTTGCTTTTTGCATTTGAAAGTGAAATTTTCTGTCCAGCTCTGTTTTGTTTTTCATCAAGAATGCTTGAAAATTCTCTATTTCATTGAATGACCATATTTTCCCCTGTATCATTATACTCAGTTTTGCTGGGTAGGTGATTCTTGGTTTTAGTCCTTACTTCTTTGACCTCCAGAATATCATATTCCAATCCCTGCAGTTCCTTAAGGTAGAAGCTGTTAGTTCTTGTGTTATCCTGATTTTATTTTCACAATGCTCATTTTTTTTCTTCCTGATTGCTTGTAGTATTTTCTCCTGGACCTGGCAACTCTGGAATTTGGCTATACTATTTGTAGGAATTTTCTTTTGGGGATTTTTTTCAAGATGTGACAGCTGAATTCTTTCAATTTCTATTTTGTCCTCTGGTTCTAGAATATCAGGGCCATTTTCCTTTAGAATTTCTTGAAGGATGATTTCTAGGCTCTTTTTTTATCATGGCTTTCAGGTAGTCCTATAATTTTTAAATAATCTCTACTGGATCTATTTATTAGGTCAATGGTTTTTTTCAATGAGATATTTCACTTTGCCTTCCATTCATTTTTCATTGTTTGGATCTATTTTATAATATTTTGATTTCTCATAAAGTGATTAGCTACCAGTTTCTCTAATCTAATTTTGAAGGAGTTATTCTCTTCAGTGAGTTTTTAAAATTCCTTTTCCACCTGAAAAATTTGGCTTTTTGAGGTATTCTTCTACTAACTGTCTTTTTGAGCCTCTTTTGTCATTTGAATTAGTCTATTATTTAAGGTGTTATTTTCTTCAGTGTATTTTTGGGTTTCCTTTAGCAGGCTGTTGAATCATTTTTCATGATTTTCTTACATAATTCTCATTTCTCTTCCCAATTTTTCCTTCATTTCTCTTACTTGATTTCTAAAATCCTTCTTGAACTCCTCCATGTCCTGTAATTATTTCATAGTTTTCTTGCATGCCTTTGATGCAGGAGTTCTGATTTTGCTGTCTTCCTCCTCCTTCATGCCTTGATCCTTTTTGTCCCCCCAAATAGGAATCTGTGGTTTAATTACATTTCCTGGGCTTACTCATGTTGCCAGTCAGTTACAGACTTTTGAGTGCTTTGTCACTGTAGAACTCTGCTTCCAGAATGGAGAGAGCATCATCCCAAATTTCTGGGGTTTTGTAGCTGCTGGAGCTATTAGTTCGATGCCCTCTCTACAAACACCACAAGCTCTGGCTTACTGGTCATACCCCAGGACCACCTGCCAAGACTGTGATCCATATCCAAGCAGGTTAAAGCAAGAGCAACTACCCTATGAATTGTTGTTTTGTCCCCCTGTTATCTGCAAGCCAGGAGATTTTGAGAAAGCCAAGCAATGGTGGCTGCACAGACACAATGGCTCCCCCACTTCTGGCCATAGCAGCAGGGGTTGGAACTTGCTCTTTATCCCCCTTTTCCTACAAAGTTCCACACTGATCTTTTACATTCTTTTTGGTATTTATGGGTTAATAATTCTGGAAACCACCCCAGCTGCTGGTGATTCTCTCTCCTGAAGTTTGCTCTGGGCCTGCCTCTGGTTGGGGCTGCCCCGGGCCCAGGAAACACATGGCTCATGTGTGGCTTCCCTCAGCTCCCAGCCCTGTGAAATATATATTTCCTGCTGGCCTGCCAGGCTTCTTTCAGTGGGAGCTTTGTTTCTCTTTGTCTCTTTATGGGTTCTGTAGCTCTAAACTTTGTTTTGAGTCATTTTTTACATCTATTGGAAGTGAAAGGAGCCCGCACCAAGTTTGTGCTTCTACTCTGCCATCTTGGCTCTGCCCCTCCATTTTTGCATTTTTAAAAGCAGAAGCATATCTTTTTATTATTTTATCAGAGACAATGTTATACCTTGTAGTTGCCACTTTGAAATATTTGTGATTGGGAAGACATGCAAGGAGAGAGGGAGTGTGATAAACTGAAACACGAAGAATCATCATATTTTAAATCTATTAAACAATTTAACAAACAATTATTAAACTCCAACTGAGTATAAACCACTGTCCTGAATGCTATGTTTAAAAAAAAAAAGGAAACTCTTCCTGTTCTCAGGAAGCTTAAATTATCTCCAGTGGAATTGCATGAAGGAGAAAGAAGGGTAAAAAACATCAGAGGGTAGAGGAAAATTAAAGATGTTGATTGAGAAATGAGCCTAGAATGTTAATGAATTATAGAACAGAATTGTCCAGTGGGAGGAGAGGGTCTCTGTTGAGTAATCAGAAATTCTTCTGACTTTGTAATATAATGGAGACTTGGCACATGTTTAGAGGACATAGCATGGTACTACACAGGTTTAAGCTGGTGTGATAGTAATGGCAATTAAAGATTCCCCTGTATTGGCTTGGTTTTCAAATTGATTGTGTTAAAACCCAGAGCTTGTTAATCCCACCTGTGGGATGGGCTTGTTGATGTGAAAAGAAAGTCCTGAACTGGGAGGAGCTGGTGACATAGATTTGGAGAGACAAGGGAGAGACAGAAGAGCTTTTGGGAAGCAGCACCTCGTGGAGGCAGAGAGAGACTGAGAGAATTGGTGGGGGCCACTTTGAATTGCCCTGGACTTTTGAGACCTGCCCCCTGAGCTGCCAAGGACTGAGGAGACATGGCTGTTTTGCTGGTACTTTGTCTGTCTGTTTTGATGTTGTTTTGCCAGATTTGTCCACTGGTGAAGGACAGTGCTGTTGTTGCAGGGGTCTGGGAACCTTTCTGTTGGTTCAGAAGCCCTGAAGAAGGATTTTCTTGTTGTATGTTTACAGAAATCCTGAGAGAGGGTTTTGCTAATGTTTTTAGGGGTTCTAGGACTGTTCTGCAGACAGAGGATGAATTAATGAAGAGACTGGCAATGTATCTTGTGGCCTTCCTAAGCCTTGTCTCCGCAGGAACTAAGATTGCTGAGAACTTGCCTGGTGTCAAGATGAAGAAAAGACCTCCATTTGGGTATTAAGTGCTGTGCTTAAACTTGATGTAACTCTGGGGTAGATTCAATTGTGATCCAGGGGTGGGGAACTTTTGACCTTTTTGTGCTTTGTGATGGACCAAATGAAGGTACAGCCTAGGGGTGGAGAAGTATTTAGAACAGAGACTTTGTAATTGATTGAATGATTGGAAGGTCCTGGGGTGGGGTAGTACTTGGAGATTATTTAATCACACTTAGTAAATGCTGTATTTTGAATGATGTCATGTTTTGACCTTCTCTGCTCTTAATTTGCCACTGAATAAAATGGAGAGCACCTATGCTGGTATTTTGAACCTTGGGAAGTTGCCTTTCCATGACATTATATTATAGCTGGGCATTTACCTTCTAGAGAACTGAGGACTGGAGCACACCTGCATATTCTCTCTTGACAATGTGGCCCAAGCAATCTCCTTTCATTGGTGGCATAATGAGAATTGTTAGTATCTTTCAAAATTGACTCAGCAAGCCAGAGGTGGTGGTGGTAGTAGTGGAATTTGCTGTACGGGAGACAGTGACTCCTTTTCATCTCATATTAAGTAGAAACAATTAGTAAGGGGGGAAGAGGGTTAGAGCTTCCCTTCAACTGTGCAATCCCAAGAAATGAACTGTTTTTATCCTATGCTTAGAATGATGTTTTTATAAGTTTGCTAATAGACATGGACAGGAACTAGATCTATGTTTACATTTTGTATATGATTTGATCATTTTCCTCCTCCTCTATTCTAGGTTCAGTGAGAAGAATCTCTTATCAGTCCTGAGAGTTCTAATCACAAGAGATCTGGGAACACAGGAATTCAGGTGGAGGGGCTATATTAAGCCCAATAATAGGTTTAACAAGGGTCTGGAGATGCTAACCCAGCTTGGTTTGGCAGTGATCATGCTATGCACTAAGAGAGCCAAACTGAGAACATAAATCTCAACCCAACCCTTGTCATTGCCCCAAAGTCCATGTACAGATGCTTGTGCCTGTGAAGCAATAGATGACATTTTTGTGTTTTTATTATTATTATTTTATATTTTGAAGTAAAGATCCCTTTGATGGAACTAAATTAATGTTAAGGCATTAAATTAGGGAGAAAATAAATGGTAGGAGACTGAATCTATGGAAGACATTCTCCAATCCCTTTATGGTTTCAGAAAACCCAGATAGATAAAATTTAACATGGTTTACCCTTAGAAATGAGGGCTAGAGTGAACCACGTTATAAAATATTTAAAAACCCTCTAGGAATATATGACATTGGCCATCTTGTCCATTCACATCTACAATAAGCACAACAAAATATTTTCTCTTCCCATCTCACCTTCCTTCATCCTTCATGATAATCTCTCTCTGTCTCTGTCTCTCTCTGTCTCTCTGTCTCTCTCTGTCTCTCTGTCTCTCTCTCTGTCTCTGTCTCTGTCTCTGTCTCTGTCTGTCTCTCTCTCTCTCTCTCTCTCTCTCTCTCTCTCTCTCTCTGTCTGTCTGTCTCTCTGTCTCTCTAATGGTTCAGTTCTGGTTTGTGTGTCAAATTGTAAAAATACACATCAAACACTTCTCAATAACCCCAGGTACATAGAAACCTCTGGTTTTTAGCTTGTGGAAAAATGTAATGAATAATAGAAAAAATTGAAGAGAACCATACCCATGATTTCTGAAGAGGGAAAACTATAATCTCTCCCTTAAGCCCAGGACTTAAAGGATTAACTAGTTTACTGGCTACAAATAGGCAGATGGTAGACTGACTTACTTAGAATATCTTTTGGAATCTTTTAGAAAAGAAACACACTTTGAAAAGGAAATACAAATTCAGGTTGCATTTTAATTTTAATGATTGGCATGAGGCAAATGAGAAATCCATTAATAAGTGATTTTAAGAAACAAGTCTTTGAAAATAATAGTAATAGCAATTACAATAATTTATGTAGTTTTAAGATATTTAAAATGCATTACAAATATTATATCATTCAATCTTTATAATAAGCCTGGGATGTAGGTTCAACTGTTCTGCATATTTTTTGCAAAGAGAAAACAGATGAAATAACTTCTAGGGTCATGTCACTGGTAAAGTTAGTAGGTGCCTGAGACAAAACATGAAGTCAAGTCTTCCTAAGAACTCCAGTGCTCTAGGTACTGCTCTATCAACTGACTAACCTCCCATGCATAGACAGTTTTAGCAGGGCTCTTTGAACTTTAATGAGGAAAATATTTCTTTCATTTCACTAGCATTTAGTATACTTAATAATATTGTGAATTTTGTTTTATATTTTGCAAGAATTCTACTGAGAAAATGTCATTAGGTTTCACCAGACTGACAAATGGGGTCTATGATCCCTATGGACACACACACACACACACACACACACACTACCCCCTCAATTTTTTTTAAAGAACTTCTGCTCTAAAATCTTGCGGGCCAATTCAGTTAGAATAAGAAAAAAAAACTATTGGATGTGACAGACAAATTTTTGACATAGACATTTCACCATCTTTGTGGCAGAAAAAAAGGGAAATAGAGTGATCTCTAACAATTAGTGAATGATGAAAACCAGTATTATGTGAATGTAATGAAATAGTATTTTACTTTAAGAATTGGTGTTTAAAAATAGAAACCTAAGAAGACTTGTAAAATTTTATGGAGAGAAAAATAATGAGAGATAGAAAAATATATTTATATGTGGGTTTATATGTATATTTGAATACATACATGAGCATATACATGTTATAAGTATATCACATTGCAAAGCCAGGCATGAGCAGCTTTCCAGAAGACTGCTGCTATGAATAGCTTTTAAGGTTCTGATTATGTAGTATAGTGAACTCTCTATTTATTCAGTAACAAATCAGAGCAAAACATTCACAGAAAACAAAGTACAGCATTCACAAAGTTATAACTTCACAGCTTATCACTAAAATGGCCACATAGTTTTCACCAAAGTGGTCACATAGTTTTATGCAAGTACATTCCTTTAGTCAATCATAGAATCCTTAATTCAATCATAAAGTACGAAACTCAAAGTCCTCTACCCCTAGGTCACAAGTAAGTTAAAATTTCATCAGCCCCCAATCAATACCCACAGAGACGTCTGTTCATCATGACTTGAGGCTGGCTCTCAGCCTCTGTGGTCCCTCTTCCATGGAATCAGATCCTATCTGAATCAACCTGTCACCTGGGTTTAAATACAGGCAGCTCCCAACTCCTATCCAGCTCCTTATCCAGTTCCTGTTACATATTGAAGCTGACAGTGTCCAGTCCACCTCAAGTCTTCATAGTTTCTATTCCTGGGAAGACAAAGCTTAACAACACAATAATATTTATATACATTGTTGGCATCATCATCAATTCACTATCTGCCTGTGAAATCAACACAGACCCAACAACAAGGTCTGAGAAGTCAACACCAATCATCAGTATGGTCCCAGGACCTCTGTAAATATCAGCAAGACCCTCCTCCAGGAATTCTGTAAACATACAACAAGAAAATCCTCTTTTGGGGCTTCTGAACCAGCAGTAAGATCCCAGGGCTTCTGGGACAGCAATGTCCTCTATCAGCAGACAAATCTGACAAAGTAACATCAAAACAGTTAGACAAACCAGCAGCACAGCCATGCTTCCTCCCAGTTCTCCTTTCTTCTTATTTCTCAGTTCTTCTCAGTGCTGCCACCACAAGTTTTATTCTCAATTCTTTTCTCTCCAGCCTGGGCCTCTCCTTATATATGAACATTAGCTCCTCCCTGCTCCACCCCTTCCTGTTCCATCAGCAAGTTCCTCTCACTGTGGGATTCACAAGTTCTGTCTTTTGTTTGTTTGTTTTAA
Organism: Petaurus breviceps papuanus; assembly: GCF_028583685.1. NCBI lineage: Eukaryota > Metazoa > Chordata > Mammalia > Diprotodontia > Petauridae > Petaurus > Petaurus breviceps. The sequence goes on along the minus strand of NW_027185697.1, from coordinate 2,427,219 downwards.
CAAAGGCTTGATATAATCAGGAAAGCTCAACTTGAAACAAGACTCTAAGCACTTGTTTGCCATTACAAGGGGCAATTACAAGGGGAGATCTTCAAATCCCCATTACCATTACACACATATATGTATATGAATGTACACACAAACATATTGACATATGTATTCAATGCCTACAAGAAAAAAAAGGATACAGAACTATAAGGCAGCTATATTTATTCATTCATTTATTTATTTTTGCAAAGGCTAGTTTTTGTCATTGAGAATATTTAATGAAACATAATGCCTTTTCTCAATGGGTGGAGAAGGAAGGATACTACTGGTACAGAACATAGCATATGCTATTACACATGTTTATTACATTAGTTAATTTGCCTGTACTCTAATATATTACAAATGAAGATACAATATATGGTAGTGTAATAAGAAATCACCAGAATGTAAATTAAATGTTAAAAAAAAAACAATCCCCCCCAAATGCTCTCATAGACTACCTTACATTCTTAAAATGAATATATTTAAGCATATTTTAACAATTTTTCCATAACTATAAATATTATTTATCATGATTAATATTATTATGAGCTATTTAAGTATATAAGACTAATTGTTCTTACAACAAATAGCCATAGGTAAATTATTAAGTTTATATCATGACTTATTTTTGGCATTTCTTCTCTTTGAAAAATATCTTACTTTACCTATCAGAGTACTTTTCCATGTTGCAATATCTATCATCATTTCTAGGAGTTTCAGTTTTAATCATTTATATTTAGTCTGTTGATGGCAAGAAAAGCAGATAAAATGTGTTATATGTGTGTAATATAGAAATGTTTTGCATGACTTCACATATGTAATTGGAATTATGTTGCTTGCCTTTTCAATGGGTAGGAAAGAAGCTAGACAGAGGGAGAGAATTTGTAACTTAAAAATTTTTAAATGATCTTAAAATAAACTTAAAATTAGTGGATATCAATTCATGTTAAAATGAAATCAAGAAATGTAAAAATTGTTATGATTAAATTAGAGTAAAATTTTACGAGTGGGGTATTAATGGACTCTACTATAGGTAGAATGTATGTCATTCAGTGCCTGAATTCGGTGATATCTATTTTGGTTGCTCAGCAGAGTCATTTGAACAATTATTTCAGTATTAACTAATGCACAGAAAGATGAGCATTTAAGTCATGGTCGTTACATAGATGAAGTTTTACTTCAGTCCTTGATGGTTCCAGGATGTCATCTATCATGGACTTGCTTCATTGGTGAAGATCAAGACAAACCTTTGCTTTCTCATTATGTATGTTCTTTCAATACATACTTCAAGAAATGAAGGCCTTCCTTTAAGGCATTTCACAAGCCAAGGATAGTAGAGAAATACTTGGGCTTCCTACATTTTATCTTTTCCTGTACAGCCAGTCCCTTTTGATGATCAGATGATGTCTCATTGTCATCTTGTGTAAGGGTTATGGGATTTAAAGATCTTCCATGCCCCATTGGACTTGCTGACATAGCCAGAAGGGGTGGAGCAAGAGGAAGCAGAAGCCAAGCTAGAGTTCCTGTGGTGGCTAGCAGTGGCGGCAACGGTGGTGGCAGCAGCAGAGGCAGCGGCAGCATGAAGCCCTTTTTGAGTCAGCCAGAATTTCTGCTAAGGACTCCTGCTGAGGACTGCCAGGGGCCGGAGCTGTTGGGAGTGTGCTTCCGGGCCGCTGGGTGGTTGCTATGAGTGGGGAGAGGAGGACCTTTGCCTGAGGTAGCCTGTTCTGTTTTAAAGGCTTGAGAATGTGGGTGCTTTCTACTTTATCTACCTGTGCCAATGTCATAACTACTCTGATGGCTTTCACTTTCTGGTTTTGGGACTCAGTCTTTTGATATCTTAATAAATTTTCTAGCTTATTCCCCCATATGGCAAGCATGATGTATTTTGTAATGGATAATTATATCAGCATATCTGTAATTTCCATAGGCATTGTGAATATGGCATTGCTGATACATCTTGTTGGTAAAACACTTAGTAAGCAGATTTTCATATACCCAGCATGTTTTATTTTTCCATTGCCCTTTGAGTGACATGCAATTTTTATTCCTCTGAAATCAAAGGACTTCATTTCTCAATCATATAATATCTCTGAGTTAATATTGGTATTGATAATATGATAACAATTGCTAACATTTATATAACAATTATTATGTCCCAGAAACTTTATGATTATTATCTCATTTGACCCTTATAACACCTCTGTTCAAATCTGGTCTCAGACACTCACTCGTTATGTGATACTCAATAAATCACTTCACCTCTGTCTGCCTCAGTCTTTTTTACTGTAAAATTAGCAATTATATTTTCAGTTATATGTTGGATTGGCTGACCATGCTATTCCTTAAAATTCTTAAATTTTAGGAATGTGATACATAATTGGGGTGTATAAAAAAGAAAAGATCAAGAGTAAAAGAGCCTATAAATCTGCTCATTACTGTAGCAGTTAGAAGGAATGAAGATGTATAACAGGGAGAAGAGAAGGCTTAGAAGCTTATCTAAAAGTAGAATTGGGTAAATCATTGGAAGGCTTCAAACAGAATTAGGATAAGCTACTATTAGGAATGATGTGGTAGATAATTTTTTTGGATGTGGGTTGGATTACATTCTTAATAAGGTCACTTTCAAATCTAAGATTCTCTCAATCTGCCTTACTGAGGACAAGAAAATCATATTTCAGTCTTTTAAAGGTTAGAATTCAGAAGATAAACTGGACTTATTCACATAGCCCCAGAAATCAATAAGTGAATAGTAATGAAAAATGTAGAAAGGTTGATTTTACCCCACTGTAAGAAAACATAAGACTCTAATAATTAGAACTTTTAGAATAATTAGAAAGTAGAAAGAACATCCTTTGGATATTGTTGGTCTCTTCTCCCAGTGGAAGACTTCAAGAAAGGGCTGGATAACCCCTGTTGGGGCTATTTCAGAGATGATTATTCCATGGCTAAATTGGTTTAAAAGGAATAGAAGGTCCTTACATTCCTGTGATTCTATTATTCTTTGATACCATGATACCATAACCAATACATATTTAATCATTGAATCCCAATTTCAAATTTCATCTTTATTTGTCCACCAACATTTTTCTTGCGTGAACAAAAAAACACAACATCATAGTATCACAGGTCTAGAGATAAAAGTGCACAAAGAAGTCATCTAGTGTAATGAAGTCATGATAATGGTGAAGAAAATAAGAATGTTAAAAAAATAGCCGCATCACAGTATCTCAGGTCTAGAGATGTAAGTGTCCTCAGAAGCCATCTAGTTTAACCAAGTCATTATAAAGATGAATAAAATAAGTCCCAGTAAATTACAGTGATTTTCTCAACATCATACAGTTAGTAAATTGAATGTAATGGGATTTTAATTGCAGTCTTCTTTCTCCATATCCAGTTCTCTTCAAACTCCATAACACTTCCTGGTGAAAATCAGGACAAATAATAAAATGGAGAGCCAATGTATTCAAAATGTAAAGAGCCTTCCCTGCCTTTCCCTCAAACCCATTCTGAATTAACTTTAAAAAGAAAGGAAAAAAAGAAACTCCTTTGTATTTGATATTTCTTTTTTAGGCAAATTCATCCAGATTTCTAAAAGCAATGGAAGACTTAAGAGAGTTTATAACAACATAAAATTCAGTTCTCGCCTCTGTATTGTTCATTTTCTGAACTTTAAGGAGAATATTTTTTTTTATATGCATGCCTCTAAAGGGAGCCCATTCATATCCATTAGGAATGCAACTGCATAATGTGTTTTCAAAAATACAATTTGAATGTAGACATGTAGATTGATTTCTACATATGGACGGTTTTTCTGTAGACAAATGTCTCTTGTTTAAATCTGCCCTAATGGAGGAAAAAATGCTGTAGCAATGGGTTTTGTGCTCCCAGCCAGCCTCATGGATAAAGAACTCTGTTTTCGATAGCTACTCAGGATATTGGAAGGAATTATTCATGTTTCTCCTCCACCCAAACCAAACGCCTAAGTGTCTAAGGTTATGTATTCATTTAACAGTTTCTCATAGATAACAAAAAAGACATTTGGCTTCTCTTCTGGGGGAGGAAGCAGCTTAAGGGGGTTGATAATGGAATTTAATAATATCACTATGTAAACTTGGGTTTGACATTTCCCTAGATTGTGGGCAAATTCTGTCTGGATGGAGCTGCCTTCCATAATTCAAAAGGCGAATCAGGAGATTTTCAATGCATTCCATTTTGTAATGGGTAAGAAGCCTTTTGAAATCAGAATCCTCTGCAAAAAGGCCACTGAATGCATTAAGTTTCTATGAAATCATTAGTGTGGCCACAAGAATATCAATAAAAAATGCTCCATACCTTTTTGGTTGAATAGTTTTCAATGAACCATTGTTGTAAACAAATGCATAAAAATAAATGGGTCTTATCTCTATATATACTGACAGGGCATGGAAAAGCTGTAATGTTTAAAAATAAAAATTTCTCTCCTCCCTCAAAATTATCTCCTACAGAAAAGAAGTCCTAGAAGATGCAGGAATTGTTTAAAAGTATAAATATGGAGAAAAAGAATGATTATTAGTTCTGTCTAGCTGCCAGCTGTTGCCATATGTCAGGGTCAACCAGTCTGAATCTTAACCCAGACACCTTTCCTTGTCCCATTTGGATCTAGCAGGCACAGGTAAATTTATTTTCCTGGTTCCTGGGACAAACAGCTCCTTGGATCATCTCAGGGGAATAGCTGCCATAGATTTCAATTTTCTCTTGGGTTGAACTCAATGTGAGATCATAGAATGAAAAATTATCAGAGTTGAATGGGATACCAGGGGCCATCTAGTCCAACTCATGCCTCCCAAATGACCCCATCTACAACATACCTATTCAATAGTAATTGAGCAATAATTTGTAGATGTCCAGGGAGGAAGAGTTGAGGGGCAAATAGCTTTTTTCACCTTGTATTATTTAGCATTTCTTTGAATCAATAGATAAGAGATACAAAGAAATGTTCCTTACATTTTCTCCTAAACCAACACATTTGTGGATTTGTTTTGAGGGCACTACCTTGCTTCCATTCAGCAAGATTCATTGCTTCATAGCCCCATGCATGATTTCTTTCTTCCAAACCCCATCCACATGGTATATCAAATCATTTGCCAAGTTATGTAGATTCTTCCTCTAAAATACATTGGACAGTCACCCTCCCCTCAAATAGTCACTATTGTACTGAACTGTAATTTCCCTGCTTGCAACCACTCTCTTTACCAATTTTTCTTCCACATAGCTGCCAACAATTATTGACTTTTTCAAAAACCTTAAGTGGAATTTTATTATTATTATTATTCAGACCTGTAGAGGGACTTGCTAGTAAGGAAACTCTTTATTATGGATAGAGACATAGATTCCTTTCCTACAAATTATAACCTTGGAAAAAATTCTCTTGAATTACCCAGAGTAACATGGCCAGTTTTTTTCCAACCCTGAGGTACCTCTTGAACCAAGTTCTTTCTAACACTGAAGTTAGTTCTCTATTGGTTATTAGAAAATAAACTGATTTTGGAATTAAGGGTTTCCACAGCCTGTAAAAAGCTTTTAGATCTAGATTTTTTTCATGTTATTCCCTTTTGCTCAGGACTAACTAGCCAAATCTCTGTTGCCTAGAGCAGCCATTTTTTTAATACCCCCTCTCCCACCCCAGGTGCATGTATTTGAATTTCTCTATCATGCTCCCATTGAACACATTATTCTTCAAGACCACATCAATCCAAGTATTCACATCTCATCTCTACACTAGGTCCTTGATACTCCAATGATTAGAGGGCCAACAAAGGAGTATTCTCAGGACGTCAGTTTGAGAAAGACACCCAAGCCAACTGTCTCTTCAATTCCCACTCAGTTATTGTCTTTTGGATTTCTCAATCATTACTGCAGGCAGAGTATCTTCTCCTTTGACTACAACCTCTCTATCTAGGCTGGTTAGGCACCACTGCCATAAAATATATTTTGCTTCAGTAAAGGTATTCTACTTGATTTTCCAAAACATGGGATTTCATTTCTCATCTCCATTCTTTGGCACAAACTATCCACATTCTTCGAGTTCTTTCTTATCTCTCCTCTTGGAACCCTTACTTCCCACCCAGATTTTACTCCTCCAAAGGGACTTTTTGATCAACTTTTTTGTTAGTATTACCCCTTTCTCCATCACTGTGTGCTTATTTTGCAGATAGTCTGAAATTATTCATCAGGGAGCATATTGTATAGTCTTAATGGAATGTAAGGTCAGTGAGATCAAGGTTTGTTTTTCTGTTTTCCATCCTCACCTCCTAACATGATGCCTACCACACAGTTCATGACTAAAAAAAGATTTAAACAATTGCTTGATTAAAACGTCAAGTTTACAAAAATAAAGTGGATGAAATGTGGCTAGATGTTTCATACATCAAAAATGTGGTGGTTTTAGTTAACTTTCAGTGAATTATGGTTTGGCAATTTCATCTGGTTCCCATGAAAACTAAGGCAAAAGTAGGACACATTGAGAAGCATCTTGAAATGAAGAAATCATGCAACTGCATTCTACAGGGAACTGACCTTGTCTGGATAACTGAGTTAAATTCTGAGCACCAAAGTTGAGGAAAGATATTCATGAGTTAGAGAGGGTCCAAAGGATGGCAACCAACAAACTGTCATAAAATATATCACTAAAAGGCAAATCTCATGAGAATTGATTGAAAGAACTTGAAATATATCACCCAGGAGAAAAAAAAAAGACAATGATGGTATCATTTCTGTTTACAAGTATTTGAAGGATTGCTTTGTGGAATATTCATTAGGCTTGTTCTGCCTGACCCCAGAGGACTAAACTTCAAACTGCAAACAATATAAGTTAGAAAGGGGGTTATTTTAAATTGAACAATATTAAGTAGTGTTGGGGAACAAAGAAGAGGAAGTTGGTATTTCCATGAATGAGTTTGATATCAAATTCCCTTCCAAATCTAAAATTTTATGATTCTGCAAGAGTTGGAAAGAGCAAAAATCTTTCTGGTCTAGTTTGACACTCAGATACTGCCTGGTAAAACTGAATTCCAGATACTAAATCTAGCCTCTTGAGATATGTGAAAATCAATGATGAATAGTATTAAGTCCGTGGCTATGCGGGATAGCTATGTTATTCTCTGTTTTCCTGTAAAGTGTAGCTAGGAAGTAGCCTCACTTAGTCCATGACAAACATCACATATCTTTAATATTTCCAGATCAAAAACTGTTTGATACATTTAATTTTTATGTATCTTGTTTGTGGAATAGCTAGAAAGAATCATTTTGGATATGGGAAAACATACCTCTCCATCCTACTGACTCCCAAACCTCTGTGTCCTGAGATCAATAAATGAAGTTATCATACTAAACCAGAGACATAGGAATTCCTTTTAAGAATCCAAGGACTCATGTGTGGTTGACAGTATAACAAGGTTAGGAAAAAATACAACAAGTAATTTAGAATGGATTCCAATTCTGAAAAAAAGAGAAATATGAGAAAAAAATAGAATTAAAGACTAATGGTTAAAGCAAACAACAAAGAAATGAGTGAATGAATGAACAAAGTCTGGGAGAATAAGTAAAAAATCAAGAATTATAAGGGATTAAGGGAAGGGAGACCAGAAAAGTGGGTGACTAATACATTATAAGTAAAGAGGTTCTGGTGCATCCAATGGCCCACCATTTTGAAATTTTCCTTCCAGAATTATGGTGTAAGATAAATAAGAGTTCCTAAACTTTCAAAGAATCCTAACATTACTGGTTTCAGAACACCCCATTCTATAATATAGTGTCCCTTTTTTCGCTGAGATACCATTCTCTGCTGATTTAATTGCCTAAAACTAATATTGAAAAGTTAATTCGAACACATACTGTATCTTTCCTGGGTCACATTCTTTAATGGGGAATATAGTTATGTCTTCAGTTGTGGGAAGCTAGTACTGTATCCAAGTGTCATAATGGAAAGTCAGTGTTCTTGGATAGTTTTTCAAGAGTGTGTGGCAATAATCTGTCAGAAGGGGGTAGAAAACAGAGACAGAGAGACATTCTAGGGAAGTGACTCAAGTAAACCAAATATAAAGGTAAAGAGTGTAACATTTTGATAGTAAGACACAGGACCAGGGGTCTAAAGCTCAAAGGGACCTCAGAAGCCAACTTCCTCTTTGTACAATTGAAGAAACTAAGTCTTAAGTATAGGTACCATAAGATAGGTAGAGACATTATGAAAATATCTTTATTCTTATTATAGCAGAATACAAAAGTGATTTTTCATTTCTTTACCCTTCTTTTATCCCATAGGATATACATTTTGTAGAGAGTCCTTGGTCATGAGTTCACCTGTACTGAAACTGAAGATTCAAACCACATACATACTCAAGTTTGAGAATCAAATAATGTATTTTTATTATTATAAGAACAATCATTACTAATCAAAACTGCTTTCATGATGAACTGTTTATTGCCTACAAAGATAAATTCCTATGGTAAAAAAATACACATCTTTCCCTTTAATGTTTTAATCAGTATATTTATTTTGTTTGATGATAAATTCCAAGAAAAAAATGATTTTTATTGTGGTAAGAAGATGATGGGTTGGAAAGGTTACCTTCCCATTATATCAAATATAATGATGTTTGCCAGTAAAGACTCCAGTTTATATTTGGATAACTTACACATGTTGGATGTGGAATGAAGCTTCAACTCTGCTGAAAACTTCCTGGGACAGAGCTAAATCAATACATAATTTGGCACTTAATGTAATTTTACATACAATTAGCTATAATTGCACTCCTTTCTTCAAATAGGGCAGAACTTAGGTCTTCTTACTAAATACCAACAATGAAACAAAAACAATACCTGTATCTACTGATGATCATGGCAAATTTTGTATTCCCTCAGGATAATTTAACAATTACTGATTACTGCCTGTTCTGGTATAGACACAGTGATGGGAACATGGGATATAAAGACAAAAAGGAATACATTCCCTAGACTTCTAAGCTTATATATTATCAGAGGAGGGAACAATATGTAAAGAGATGATTAAAAGCAAAATATATACAAAGGAAATTTGGAGTGGAGGAGAGGAGTGCTAATAATTGAGAATATCAGGAAAATATTCCTAAAGGAAACAACACTCGAGGCTAACTCTGAATTTAATTCTAACAGGCAGAGATAAGATAGGAAAACTTTCAGGGCAGGGGACACAACTTATGCAAAGATAGGAAAGTGAGAGGTACAAAATCATGTGCAGGCACTGATTTGTCAGTCACTTTATCTGTAATGTTAAATATATAAAAGGAATTAATAGTAAATAAGTCTTGAAAGATAGACGAGTTAAACTTTGTATGTTTTAAATATTAAATAGAGGATTAAAAATTATCTTACAAGTGATAGGGGGCTACTGAATATTCTTGAGTATAAGAATTTGTGCTTTTGAAATATTAATTTGGCAGTGAAATGGAGTGAAGAGGACTGAGGCTTTGATTCCTGTTAGGAGGCTATCTATAACAACAGTCCAGATTTAAGGTGATTATCTTAGTTAGGGTAGGGGATGTGTCCCCAGATAGTTTTCTGTAACAGAATAAAATAACAAAATGCTTCCATGACTGTAGGAAGTTACTACAAGATTACTCCTATGGGCAAATATAGTGAATAGTTGTAAAGGAATAAAAGTTAAAGGGGTACTGTCTTCCTGTCAATGTCTGGGCTTCCTTTACTCTTATCTGGATGAACTACATCAGGTTGATTAGATTGTCTCCTTCAGCAGGTATAATACAATGAAAACCACATTTTAAGGAAGGCAAGTCTGATTGAGTCCTGTCTCATTGCGTGGTCAATGGAGAAATCACTGGGCCTCAATGCTTTCATCTTTAAAATAAAATGAATTCCTTTCTAGTTGGCAGGGATATTAGAAGGAACAATGAGATAATATATGGGCAGTGAAGGGCAAACTTTAAAGTGGTATTGGAATGTCAATCAAGCAATCCAAAATCATTATTAAATGTCTAATATGTGTCAGGTATTATACAACACATTCAACAATCAAATAAAGTAATTGAAATAATCCTTATAAGGAGCTTATATTTTAATAGGGGGAATAATCAGGACATGTATAAGAATATACAGAACAAACATAAAGAGAATAAATTAAAAGTATTTATGTACAGAATAGTTTGAGAACAGCATTAACTGATGGGATCAAGAAAGACTTTATATAAAAAAACATATGCTTGACCAGCATCTTCAACAGAAAGGATTTTACATTTTGGATGCAAAGAATGGCTACATTTCAGGTAGGGAGAAAGCTAGAGGAAAGTCAGGGAGATAGGGGTTGTATTGTCAGAGAAAAGTTGGGTAAGATTGGATCATTGAATGTAGAAGGGGCAATAGTATCCAATTAAGTTGAAAATATAGGGTAAAGCAAAATTGTGAAAGTCCTTCAAAGCCAAACAGAAGAGTTTCTCGTTGATTCTAAAGGCAATAGGGTAACAAAGTATCATTTATTATTATTGTTCTTCTTTTATTTTGATACATTTATTTGAGAAGGGATTGAATGGTAAAGCTCAAGAGGAACCATTAATGTTTTTATATTTTCTTGGAAAGTAGTCTCCAGTAGAAGTCTAGGGAGATGTGTTTGACTCTGAATAATTTAAAATATTTATCAGTCATTTGACTAAAGGCATAGATGTCATACTTATGAAATTTGCACATGGCACAAAATATGGAGGGAGACCTAACATAGTCAATTATGAGTAAGAATCCAAAAAGAAAGGAAGAAATTAGAAAATTGCATTGATTCTAATAAAATTAATTTTAATAGTGAAATATACATGAATGTTACACAGCCATAATGAAGTATTTTAAGAATTTCAAAGTTATATTTACACAATAGATTATCTGGAGAATATCTGGCAGAGGTAGTGGGCTGCAGAAAATATTATGATATGATAGTCTTCAAATACAAAAATGATTTCAATATTGGGCTACGCTAAGAGGATTTCCATGGAATAAAGATGTAATATGCCTACTTTACTCTATCATGCTTAGATAATATCTAGAATATTATATTCAGTTATAAGAAAGATAGTTGATGAAACAGGTTGGTAATTTAGAGGGTATCTTGATGAATGTAGCCAGAATGATGACAGGATTTGAGCCACATGAAGATAAACCAAAGGGGTTGGTTATATGTGACCAAGAACATAGATTGATGTGGGGGAAGAAGGGAAATGGCATGAAATATTTGCTGCCAAATATTTGGGGAAAAAATTATCATCTGAAAAATGAATTAAATTTGTTCTCTTTAGAAAAAGAAAGCAGAAATGTTTTATTTGGAAGTAAGTAAATGATGTATAAAACATTATCTAGTACTTAGAATTATTGAAGGGTGGAATTGGTTCACTAAGGAGGTAATGAGTTCTAAAGACCTACCAGAAATCTTTAAGCAAAACCATGATGATGACTTGATCAGTATTTTATAATGGAGATTCATTTGAGAGAACAGGTTAAATTAAATGCTATTGAAGACCCTCTCATAATGAATTTCCTACATAGCTCTTACACTAAATGTGTTCTCTTCATGTAGTTTATGGCTGTGTGGTATAGATGGTGGTTAAAAAGATTGTGAATTAGGACATGTTGGTTCTAGTATTAGCTTTGTCACTGAGCCTCTATGTGACTTTGAACAAATAGCTTCACTTATCTGGGTATCAAATTCCTCAAATGTAAAAAGAGTAGCTTGAATTAGACCTGAACTCTAGAATTATCATCAGAGGACTCTTGCAAGATCACCATTTTCAAGAAATTGAAAGTGTTCCTAATTGATTATTGAAGCACATCTAATCTCTTCAAGCAGTCATTAAGGTTTTCAATTAACTGTCCCTGATACTCAGGTCAAGTACCTCTCATAACTCAGCAAAAAAAGCTAGCTTTAAGTAGGGAAAAATAATTGTCTTCCTTTGTTATTAAATGGGGCCTTTTGACATCTAAAATATCTTATTTTCTAGGCATTCATCTACTGTGGTACCTAGAATTTCCATCATTAAATTGTCTAACTCCTGCAGACCCACTCCCATATAAATGTGTTCAAAGTAACCCAAGGAGAAATGTGCTTTAGCATGGAGGGGGTTCTGTAAAGAGTTAATCATCCAAACTAATGACATTAAAGGAAATAGGACAGAAGCAGTACCTTTTGGTAGAATCAGTGGACGGTGGAATAATCCTGAGCATGTGCTACTTCCAGGAAGAAACCATCTGAATTGGGATACTGAATAAATAGGTATAGGGTATTTGGGGGCCATGACATGGGAGCCAGAGGAGTACTGTGACAGATCACCAACTCAAATTTCACTCAGCAGGCAAAATTTCTCTCTGTCCATGAGCTTGGTTAATGTTTTAGACTAATTGGCTAATAGCTCCAATGTGACAAAATATTCCATTCTAAATCAGAAATGGGTAAACTATGTCAATTTTGACCCAAGCAAGGCATAATGTTTTTGGAGCTTGATAAGGGGAACAAAAAGAAGGAGCAAGGAATAATAGGATGATATAAATGGAGTCATTGGATATCAGGTAGACAATTCAACTTTGAAAAACTCCGAGGTAGGTCTAATAGAATACCACAAAAGAAGGGAAAAAGTCACATATGGAAAACATATTTATAGCAGCTCTTTTTCTGGTGCCTAATAATTGGAAATTGAGAGGATACTCATAATTTGGGAAATGCTGAACAAGATGTGGTACATGATTATGATGGAATATTATTCTGCTATAAGAAATGAAAAGCAGGATGACATCAGAAAAAAACCTGAAAAGACTTACATCAACTAATGCAAAGTGAAATGAGCAGAGTCAGGAGAACACTGCATGCAATAACAGCAATATTGTACAATCAAGAACGCTGAATGACTTAGCTACTCTCAGCAATACAATGACCTCAGACAATCCGAAAGGACTTATGATGAAGCATTTTATCTCCCTCCAGAGAAAGAACTGCTATTGCCTGAATACAGACTGAAGCTGCTATGTTTCTCTTCCTTCCTTCCTTCCCTCCCTCCTTCCCTCCCTCCTTCCTTCTTTCCTTTCTTCTTTCCTTCCTTCCTTCCTTCCTTCCTTCCTTCCTTCCTTCCTTCCTTCCTTCCTTCCTTCCTTCCTTCCTTCTTTCTTTCTTCCTATTCTCTCTCTATCTCTCTCATTTTTTAAATTCGAATATTCTTTACACAATGGCTAATATGAAAATATTTTGTATGATTACACATGGATGTATAACCTATTTTGAATTGCTTGCTGTCTTGGGGGAGTATTACACTTTGGAATCCCAAAATTAAAATAAATATGTTTAAAGGTGTATTAACATGCAATTGGGGGAAAATAAACATTATTTTAACAATAATGCCACAAATTCTTTTAACTACATCATCTTCATCTTATTCCTTCTTTGTCGGGGTCACTTTTAAAACCCTACATCCAAAATATCTGTGACATTTGTTCAAGTCATTTTGCCCAAGAAGAAATTCCATTGGTCCTTTGCAACCCATAAACTAATCATTCTTTAGTCATCTTTGAGGGTCCTTCAAGAACTAATGTAATGCCCTCAATAAAGTGCATGCTTAAAAATGGCTTGTTGAATTAAACTAGAAATAGGACACTTGTCTGGCTATCTGATACTGAATAAAACAGGCAGATTTTGCTGAAAGATAGGGAGAGATATTTAATGAGGACTAGAAAGCATATGGAAATTCAGAAAGATTTATAGCTCAGTAAATATATGCAAAATTATCCATAAAAGCCTTCAATAAATTGAGGCTATAATACTTTAAAGTAAATATGTGATTAATTGAGTTAAATTAAAGGTAAAGTTAACAAACATTCATTTTTATAAAGAAGATAGAATTGGATAATAAAGTAAAAGCTGTGGTAGGTTTCACTAGGCTTCCTAAATATTTAGCAATGAAGAACCAAAGAGAAAAAAAAAAGGTAAACTTGAGAATGTCCTTCTACCCACTAGGAGGAGAATCAAGAGAAGATGAACAAAGTAAGAAAGACTTTTCAGAAGGCTTTTGCATCGTTGATGACTGGTTATTATTTCTGTTCTAGACAAGTCACAACCTTCATAATAGAATATATCTGACTGTTTTACCAAATGTTCTAGGGTTTGGAAGCAACAGTCTGTTTCTTCATTTTCTAGTTTTTTTTTTTTCTAAAACCAAATAGGTTTTAGAAGCAGCATAGAATAAGATATAGAGGACCTGAATTCAAATCCTGTCTTTGACAAATATAGACCTTGTGACCACTGGCAAAGTTATCTAAGCTTTGGAACAGAGGCATCTATCTATTCTATCTGTTAACCATAAGTTATAAACATGATCCCATTGTGCATCAATGTAGAGCATCTTTACAATGGGGATTACTTACAAGGATTCAATCACAAATCACTAGTCCCTGATTGCAGTCAGTGTAAGGGATGAGAATCAAAATATAAGACAACTAAAGATACTTCCCATTACTTACTTTAAAAACCTTTTTAATTCAAAATTGAACAAATCTCAAATAAAATTAACATTTCCATATACATAGTAAAATTTAAAAAATTCTTTATATCTTTTTTGAGTATAATCTCCTTTTAAATTCAACATGTAACTTTCAAAGATGCCCTGCTTCTCCACGAGGTTTTCTTTTATTCCTTTTGTTATCTTTTGTTAATTAAAAAGAAATGCTTCTGTTAACTCCTTTTTCTTGTATTTTTCATTCTTTCCCATCCTTTCTTGCTGTCTTTCTTGTCATTCTATTCCATTCTTCCCTCTCCCTAACATTCCCTAAATGAAGAAGGATAGATATCAGACTCAAACTCTTGTAACAAATGTGCATGGGTAAGCAAAACAAATTATCATGTTGGTCACATAAGAAAATATGTCTTATTTTTCAACTTGAGTTCACCTCCTCTCTCTCAGCAGGTGAGTTACATGGGTCATCAGTGGTTTTGTAGGATTTTAGTCGGTCTTTGTATTGGCCAGATTTCTTAAGTCTTCTGTTTTTTTTTTCCCCTTGTGCTGTTGTTTTTTTCAATGTTTCTCTTGTTTCTGTTTGATTGATGCTAAATCATTTCTTACAAATCTTCCATTCCAAGATATGCAGGATTTTTCTGAAGTCATTCCTTTCCCCATTTCTTCTGGCACAATAATATTTCATGGCATCAATGTAACATTGTTTGATTGACCATTTCCTTACTTTTCAATGTTTTACCACAAACATTACTCCTGTAAATATCATGACCTTTAATATTTAATAATAGAAGGCTACATCCTCAGTCCAGTCACAGGGCTTATTCCTTTTCCAAGACCTCTTTTCCCAAGGCCTTTTTTCTATATGTAGATAATTTGAGGAGGTGTGAATTTTTACATTTCTGTCTTATTCTAATAAGACAGAATCTAATGATGTGGCAATGAATATTTTTTGCTAATGGTAACTGAGAAGCTATAGTCCAAATATTATAAAGCTTAATTAAAATATCACTTTTCATAAAGTTTCCACCAGTTCTCAAGCCAAAAACAAACCTTTCCCTCCTTGGGTTGTGTCATTTTATTTGAACCCAAGAGACTAATCATGTTCTCTTTAGTATTATTATCACCTGGGTTTGTGCCTATATCTGCCTCCCACATAATAAGACATATTAGAACAGGAACCCTATTCTATCTAAACATTGCATTCCCTCCTTACACCTACTATCTACCACATAATAAATGTTTACTGAATTGAAACCTATTATTTCTCAAAGTGAACCCACTGATGTCTCCTTCAAACCCACAGTAGTTCCTAATCACTCCATTTCTCTAAAGTGGATTTTAAACTAAATATTGAACTGATTGGGGAGAAGACTGAGTAATATGGCTTTCAACAGAAGGCAGTAAAATGAAGACCTGGACAGATGAGGTGAATCTTAAAGCAGAGTAATGAATGTTAAGTGAAGAAAAAGTTCTGACAATGACAATAGGGGCCAAGATGTTCCTGTCTGCTATTTTTTTCCTACCCCTGTAAATTAGAATTTCTGAGGAGATAGCAATCCATAACAAGAAGAAAATTTGTATCATCAAAAAGGAGGACCAGGAGATGGATGGAATTTGAGAGGAATGCATCAATGATTAGAATGAGTTTAATAGAAGATTTTCCAAAGATCACAGTGGGAAGGGAAGGCAAAAGAAAATGAAAAACTATGGAAACCTAGGGCTTTGTCCATTCTGGAAGTGAGAGATGCTGCCTTCATTTCTGATCCCACCCCCCACACACCACCACTGAAATCCCCACTAACTGGACTGATTCTGGATAAGTTTATTATATGTATGTGTGTGTGGGGGGGGGTGGTAACAGGGTAGTAGGTAGAAAGGGCAACAGCAACAGTTTTCCCCACTTATTCCTATTGATGATATCACATTGTCTGAAGATCAGGCAGTAAATTGGAAGGCAATGTTGTCTATTTGTAGGTAAGAAGCAACAATAGTGAGAGGCATTCATAAGACCTTAAGAAAAGTGGAATTTGAGTGGCAGGAGATGGAGGTTTTTCTCAGGGATAAGGAGCCATGCTGCCCTCTCTGCTCTAATTTATTTCTGCCTTCTCAATTGTCAGCACATGAGAGAAAGGCTCAATCACCCAACTAGTCCAAAATTTATTGGTGTAGTCACAATTTTAATACATTATGGTGAAGAACACACTGAATTAGGAGACAGGCAGACATGGATTCAAGTGTTGGATCTTACTCCAACTTCCTGTGTAGTACATGTTAGACCACATCTTTGGGTCTGTTTCATTCTCCTCAAAAGAATGAAAATCCTCATCAAACTTGACTTTAAAGTTTTTCTTTGCTCCATATTACTTGTGGGACCTTGGATGAGTCATTTCACTTTGAATTTTGGGTTCCTCATCAGTAAAATGTAGGGGTTGGGCTATATGTCTTCCATCTTTAAATCTATGACCCAATGGCATCTCATATCTCTTCTACCACTACTGTTCTTTGATTCTCAGACTAGAAGTCAGATGAAATAGCCTGAATACCCTGAAGTCAAACCAATTGGTGGATCAGTGAAGGGAGTAAAATAAAGCCAATACTTAGCTGTTTGTTTTTAAAGAATTAAATGAAAAATACAATTGATTTTTCCAGTGCATGGATTATAGTTGAGGATCTTATATACTTACCAAGGGAAGGAAATCTTCCATGTATTATACAACTTGGGGATAGAAAATAAAGTCTCTGGCTCTCATTGGTGATATAGAGAATCAGTTCTATTACTAGTCCTAATTCCTGGAATCAATCCTCCTTTCTGGACACCAAGGAAACAAAAGGTCATGTTTAAGTCTGTTGGCTTTGATCAAGTAGCATCACCAGCTGGGGTTTGGGGAGGGCATGGGCAATGTGAGGATTCAGAGGCTGGGAAAGAAAGTTCAGACCAATATCTCTATGCACAAGAGAAAGTAATTCAGAGCTGGAGTAAGCCAAATAGCTGGTAAAGAGAATCCAAGTGTCATTTCCAGGGGACAAAACAACCCCAAAAGGGGATGATATTTAACTCTCAAGTCAAGCAGAGAAGCAGCATGATCCACAGAAACTCAGAGTGATGAGAGGTGTAAGCTGCATTGTTTCCTAATACTGGGGGGATAGAATAAGCTCCTTTTATAGCAGAAGGATGGCATTGCTAACATTTCCATGGATAATAATAAAGTATATCGCCTTCAGTGTATACAACCCTTCCAGGGCTTTCAAGACATTGACTGTCAATATTCCAGGTTGTTGCCACTTAGTACATTTCCCTCTCCATTCTCTCATTTACCTACCTTTGTGCATAGCATTTCCATAACACATTCTGACAGATCTTAACCCCAGAGATTTCTAGTCCAATGACTTCAAGGGCATTTGTCTAATCCCAACATCTGCCTGTGATCATATAGAGTCTCAGGCATATTTTGTCAAAATTTAAGTCATCCCTCTGGCAAAAAAGGGCATCAAAATAGAGACTGGAGAGATGTGGGGTAATGACTTTGTTTACTTCTATACCTATACTTTACAGTGAAATAGGAGATATAATTAGCATCCAGACATTTGTAGGTACCAATTATGATCATTTTATTTTATTCACTTCAATAAACATTTTAAAATGATAGCAAGCACTTTTATAGTGATTTAATGTTTGCAAATACCTTGGAATATCTTATTTCATACTCATAACAATCCTGTGAAGTGGGTTCTATTACTTTATTGTTTGTTCAGTTATATCTAACTCTTCATGACCGCATATAGGCTTCTCTTGGCAATGATACTGGAATAGTTTGTGACATTTCCATCTCCAATGAATTAAGACAAACAGAGGTCACATGACTTGTCCATAGTCACACACCTAGTGAGTATCTGAGGCTGGATTTGAAACTAGGTCTTCCTGATTTAAGGCCCAGTACGGAGCTACCTAGAGACCGAAGACAAGTGTGAAGCTGAGAGAACTTAGGTAACTTCTGGTTTTATTTCTGGGGCTCGACGTGGCCATGAGAAAGAAGCCTTAGCTTTTTTGTCTGGTTTTACTTGTCCTTTTCAATTCTAAGTACCAAATTAAAGCTTGGTACTGAAAAATGTGAATCATGGGGAGTATGTAGGTAAGGATTTCAAGACAGATGTTTCACCTAAATCCATAGGGCTACTTGAGTGTCTCTCATGTGCTTAGCCCTGAGCAAGGCATTGAGAGGGATGTGGAGCTATGTAAGAAAAGACATACTTTGTAATGTGGGATATTAAACACACACACTTATACACGGAGATACACAGAGAAGGAATCACAGAATCTCAGATTTAAAAGGAATATTCTAGCCATTTATGCCAACACATCATTGAACAAACATTCCTTCCACAATATGCCATACCAATAGTCCTTCAGGTTCCTCTTGAAGACCTTGAGTGAAAGGGTGATTGTTATAACCAAAAATATTACATTCAACTTTTTGATGGATCTAAGGGTCAGAACTCTCCCCCTGCCCATCTCCCTATAAAGCCATGCACAAGCAGCTTTCCAGAGAACTGCTGCTGTGAACAGTTTTCAATATTCTGATTACATAGTATAGTGAACGCTCTATTCAATAACCAATCAGAGCAAAACTTTAACAGAAAATCAAGATACAGCATTCACAATGTTACAATTCAACAACTTATCACTAAAATGGTCACATAGTTTTCACCAAAATGGTCACAGTTTTAAACAAAGTACATTCATTTAGTTAATAACAAAATCCTCAATTCAATCACAAGGTACAAAAGTAAAAGTTATCCACCCCTAAGTCAGAGTAAATAATAATCTTCTCAGTCAGTACACAGTATCCAAGTAAAGTCTTCTTTCAGCTTGAATCAAGGCTGTCTCTTAGCTTCCATGGTTCCAGTTCCAATTGTCACCTGGGTTCCAAGGCAGGCAGCTCCCAGTTCCTTGTCCAGTTCTTTATCCAGTTCCCATTCCATATTGAATTTCACAGTGTCCAGTCCACCTCAATTCCTTCACAGTTCCTGTTTCTGGGAAGACAAACATTGACAGAGCCACAATAATATTCATGCACATTGCCTGCACCATCATCAATTCACTATCCACCTGTGAAATCAACTCAGACCCACCAACAAGGTCTGAGAACTCCATACAAATCATCAACATAGAAATCAACACAGACCCATAGACAAGGTCCAAGAGGTCAGCATAAATCATCAGCAAAGACTTCCAAAGACTTCCAAAACACTCCTCCAGGACTTCTGTAAACATAAAACCTGAAAATCCTCTTCCTGGGCTTCTGGTATGGTCCCAGGGCTTCTGTACAACATATCACCAACAAACATCAACACAGACAGAAGATACAGAGTGCCAGGATATGATAATAATGGAATATAAAGATCCCCCTGTATTGGCTTGGTTTTCAAATTGATTGTGTTAAAACCCAGAACTTGTGAATCCCACTTGTGGGATTGTTGACGTGAAAACGTCAATGGCTGAACTGGGAGGAGCTGGTGACATAAATTTAGAGAGACACAAGAAAAGAGAGAGGCAGAAGGACTTTTTGGAAACAGCACCTTTGCAGGCAGAGAGAGACTGAGAGGATTGCTGAGGGCCAGTTTGAAATGCCCAGGACTTTTGAGAGCTGCCACCCAGAGCTGCCAAAGACTGAGGAGACATGGCTGTTATGCTGGAATTTTGTTTGTCTGTTTTGATGTTGTTTTGCCAGATTTGTCCACTGGTGAAGGACAGTGCTGTTGTTGCTGAATTCTTGGAACCTTGCTGTTGGTTCAGAAGCCCTGAAGAAGGATTTTCTTGTTGTATTTTAACAGAAATCCTGGAAGAGGGTTTTGCTGATGTTGTCAGGGGTCCTAGGACTGTTCTGCAGACAGAGAATGAATTAATGAAGAGACTGGCAATGTGTCATGTGGCCTTGCAAAGCTTTGTCTCCCCAGGAACAAAGATTGCTGAGAACTTGCCTCTTGTCAAGATGAAGAAAAGACCTCCATTTGGGTATTAAGTGCTGTGCTTAAGCTTGTTGTAACTCTGGGGGTAGATTTAATTGTCATCCAGGGGTGGAGAACTTCTGCCCTTTTTGTGTTCTGTGATTGAACAAATGAATGTACTTTACTTATGATTGGAAACTAATCTCCATTTGAGAAGAGGGGCTTTGTGATGGACTAAATTGAATCTACAGCCTAGGAGTGGAGTAGTATTTAGAAAAGGCACTTTGTGATTGATTAAATGAATGTAATGTCCAGGGGTGGGGTAGTACTTGATTAAATCACACTTAGTAAATGCTATATTTTGAATGATGTCATATTTTGATCTTTTTGTTCTTAATTTTTCACTGAATAAAATGGAGAGCACCTATGCTGCTATTTTGAACGTTGGGAAGTTGCCTTTACTTGGCATTACACAGGATACCACAAGTTTTGTCCTTCTTGACAGCCACTACAAGAGTCTTCTTCTAAGTTCTACTGTTTCTAGACATATATGGTCATTAGCTCCTACCCTTCCTGTTGCATGAGTTCATGAGTTCTAGGGTTCACAAGTTGTGGTTCACACATTGTATTTCTTAACAGATTTGATACAAGATTCAAAAGAAACTTAAACTGAAACAGGTGTTAATTCACAAGCTGAAATAAAGTGTCAACTACTATTGTGCTAGGCATTACACTCCCAACTCATATTTAGACTATTTTTCTGAGTGTGTTCATGGAATTTCTACTTTTGCTTCAAGTTCTGTCCCCTAAAATAAAGGAGAACTCGCTGATAACTAACTGATAACCATTCAGATATGTTGATACAGTCATCATATCCATCATGGGTTTTCTCCAGGCTGAATATCACCATTGTCCTTATATGTTTCTTGATGATGCTGAAATAGATAGACTCTGAGGTGTCTGGCAGCTCAATCTTTATCATGCTATGATCCTATGAAACCTTGTTCCTTCACCTAATGCTCAGGTAGTGTGAACTCCACTTTTTTGCCATCTTAGTTGCCCATCTCTTGCCCAACAGTTGCCATTTTTATGAGGAAGGAAATATGTATTCAATGAAGAGTATAAATAAGGACTCATAGGCTCTCAAATTTGATAGGCACCATAAATTCCATCCAGTGTAACTAGACTATATGTGCTATAGGAGTTTCAAAGAGGAAATTATCCCTGGGAAAACCCATAACCACTTAGTGATTAGGAAAATATCCACTGAAGTTTGGGCCCCAAAGAAAGATACAATATTAAGTCCAAAAAGTATAGGTGAAGACATTCCAAAGAGTGCTACAGTATGAGCAGCAGAAGAAAGTAAAGGAGGATGTCATTGTGGGAAAGGGAGTTCAGAGCAAGGTTTGTAAGTTGAAACAGAGAAATTATAACACTAGTCCGAATAAAGAGGATGAACAATTGCCTTCATAGTTACATAGGAATAAGGGAAGTAATGACAATATATTAAGTATTTACTATATACCCAGAACTATGCCAAGGACTTTACAATATTATATGAGTTGATGCTCATAAAAACCCAGGGGGGGGGAGGTGCTGTTTTGATCCTCATTTTACAGTTGAGAGAACTGAGGAAAATGGAGATTATGAAACTTTCCTAGGGCCTTGAACTGAAGACCTTCTGACTTCAGATCCACAATTATATCCACTGTTCTTCCTAGCTGCTTCTGACCTAAAATGTATCCAATTCAAGTATATATTAATCAGTAATAACTATTTAATAAGTAATCACTATGTTTAAGGGACTGTGTTAAATGTGGTTACATATCTGCCTACAAGGAATTGCGCTGTTCTTGTGTGATATAATATATTCAGTGATAAAAATGTACAAATACACCTAGATACAGATATCTAGGTTTCTGATCAATGATTTCATTTAAACACACACACAGTGTGTGTGTGTGTGTGTGTGAATGAAAGAGCCAAAATACCTACCATCATTGGCACAAATAATACTATTCCCCAAATGAGTGTATCTTAGCAGCACAAAATGTGTTCTTCCCCCTCAGGCAAGTAAAAACATGTAGGTCCCTTTATTCTTGTTTCTGGCCTTGACCAGGCTAAGATACTTAACATGAATTTATGCAATTATCTCCTTTTTGTTTATTTTACATTTAATTATTTTTAATGTCTCCTCCTGAAAAACAGGCTTCCTGACAAAATTAAAGATGGCCATTAGGTGTGACAATTAACATTCCTGCTTTATGAGCTCTCCTGGGCAATGGACTTGACCTTGATGCATGCATATCTTTCATTTAAAAGTTTTAGAGGCCTATTTCTGGTAATCCTCAGTGACATTTTTCTTTCAATATTTTATGGATCTGTAAGCAATTAAAATGAAATTGACTTCCTCACCTCCAATCACTTTTTTTAGTCTTAGTGAATGAGAAGAGGGAAAAGAAGAGAAAGAGAGTTGTCATAACCAGATGCAATATGTTCCTAGGCAGAGGTGGCTTAATACAGATGACACTGCAAATTAATTAGGAGAAAGTGGAAAGAATACCCAAGTTCCCAGACTCTTCCTTATGCACTTCAAAGACCTTTTCAGCATCTATTTCTTTGACTCAGTAGTGGCAGCAGCATAGTGGACACCATGTGGGCTTTGGATGGTGAAGGGTTTGAATCCTACTTTTTATACTTGGGTGATTCTTGGCAAGTCAATTAACCTATTTGAGCCTCAAGTTCCTCATTTGGAAATCCAAAATAATAACAACAATACCATTCAATTGGACAAGAATTTCTTGAACATCAAATATATGCCAGGCACTTTTCTAGGTATTGGAGATATATAATGACTTTCATATCCACCTCTGCTATCTACTAAGATGAGGAGTCAGGAAGACTTAAGTTGAAATTGTACCTCAGATACTTATTTGTTGTTGCTTTTTTTTCTTTTGGTTTATTTGTCTTTTTTTGTGACCCTGGACAAGTCATTTAGTTTCTATTTGTCTCAGATTTTTTGATATATAAAACTGGGTATAATAGTAATAGCTACT
The DNA here is from genome assembly GCF_028583685.1 of Petaurus breviceps papuanus. Lineage (NCBI taxonomy): Eukaryota > Metazoa > Chordata > Mammalia > Diprotodontia > Petauridae > Petaurus > Petaurus breviceps. Next base: position 2,403,680 of record NW_027185697.1, on the reverse strand, counting down.
TATCTAGGTTGTTGCAGTGGATAGAGTACTGAATCTGAATACAGGAATACTCATTTTACTAAGTTCAAATACACCCTCAGACATTTAGTAGTTATGTGACCCTGGGCAAGTCACTAAACTCTATTTGTCTCAGTCTCTCATCTGTAAAGTGAACTGGAAAAGGAAATGGTAAACCATTGCAGTGTCTGAACCCCACCCCCCCAAATAAGGTCACAGAGAGTTGGATACAACTGAAACTATGAAAACAGCAACAATGAAACACTGTTATTATGAGGATCAAATGAGATAACATTTGTAAAGCATTTTTAAACATTAAAATGATGTATAAATGCTTTTTGTTGTTGTTGTAAATTGTTCTGAATAAGTGACCATCTTGCCCTTGCTTCACGTATGTCCTTCATTCTCAAAGAGGACCATGATGTTATGGAGGTGATGACATGACATGAAAGTGACTTGGATTTAAGTTAGGGAGGGCTGTGCAAAGCGACCAGCTTTACTCTCTCCTCTGGAGCTATCTGGGTCCAGTGGCAAGATATAGATCAGGACAGCTAGAGATGGTCTTGGATTCAGTGGGAGACCTTGCTCTTTTTAAACTAAGGCTTCTAACAGGTCTAAGTTTGACTGAGGCAGTGCCCAATCAGTTATATAGGCTAGGTAAGAAATGAGGCACAGAATGGCCTGCTTTCCTAGTAAAGAAAAAATCATTCTTGGAGGGCAATATCCTCAAGGTTTTGGGCCAAAACAGAAACGATTGTTATTTACATTCACTCTGAGCCAATCAGGACCCTAAAATAACCAAGTGGTTTTAGTTGGTCAATCACTGAAAGTCAGAGTGATACGGTTCTAAGTCATGGTCTTTAAGAAATAAATCTACCCCCATAAATCCCAAGCTATCTTTTGAGGTTTCAGTGATAAAAATTTACATTCCTTTTGGGAGAACACTTGTAGGTAAGGATATGATGCCTTGGTGGGTACAGGGAAAGAAGGGAATGAGAGAGAGAGAGAGAGAGACAGACAGACAGAGAGTGAGAGACAGAAAGAGATACAGAGAGACAGAGAGAGACAGAAAGAGAGAGAGAAAGGGAGAGAAAGAGAAAGGGAGAGAGAGAGAAAGGGAGAGAAGGGGGGAGGGAGGAGAGAGAAAGAAAGAAGAAAGAAAGAAAGAAAGAAAGAAAGAAAGA